>NW_022279549.1:300000-470089 GCF_000004075.3 Cucumis sativus | reverse complement strand
AAAGTCAAACTTAGTGGAACTTAATGGGCTAGGTGTCTATATCTCATATAGCCACATATCCCACTAAGAGTTAGTGGGATTATCCAACAAAATGTTGGATTTTCCAACTAACTTAGTCCAAGGGTAAAATGGTCATTAGATATTTCTAGTCAAAAGTCAAACTTTGACTTTTCTAAGTCAAAAGTCAATATTTTGACTTTTTACCATTTTCTCCGTCTTGACTAATTCCAACCTCCCGAGCATGAATCCGCATTCTTTTTTCCAAAATTTAAATCACATTTGAATATAAGGCCGGTCAAAGTTAGACTTTTCAAAGTCAAAAGTCAACATTTTGACTTTTTACTATTTTTGACCAATTCCATCAATTCCGAGCTTCTTAGTATGACTCCGCATTCATACTTATAGTATGTAAAACATAAAGCTCTATTTCTAATTGGAAGACCAACGACTATATCACTATATTTGTCGGTTTCCCTTTCTTCTCCCAATTCGAATAATTCGACTCATTTCATCACAATGTTCTAAGTTTAATCCATATGAGCTAGTAGAGGAACCTAATGGACCTATAGATCAAGGGCTCCAATGATTCAAGATTAACTAGCTAAACTCTTTTAAACCGAGTTAATCAACATTCGTTAACTAACGGGTCATTCCACTAAAGTCTCGTAGTTGCACTCCCCTCACTATAGATATATTTGTGTCCATTTGATAAAACCATGATCGATAAGTTAATTCTTCACAGGTTGCTCGTAACCTTGGCTGGGTTAAAATACCGTTTTACCCCCAAGATTACATCTTGCTCCGTAAGTCCCACTAATCTACTATTGAACAATTGGTTTAAGGTTCAACCTATAAACTTAATTCCTCTCGGGGACAATGAGAGGGTGGGGCCCCTTGTTCAAGACTTGGATTCAGTGCTTAAGAGAACAACCTATCTACTAACCCTAAAGCGGGTAGGAGTGAATTTCATCTTGTACCCTATGTTCCCAGCTATCCACTCGATCTTACCCTTGAAATGGGAGGCTTATTGGGCCAACGTTGATGAGCTGCCCTCACCTATGCAGATCTAAGGATAATCTCGTGGGAACAGGAGTTCATAGCTAACTCAAGATTAAGGCTAAATTACCAAGGTCGTCAATAATTGAGATAGTCAGTTTTAAGCAGTAAACGGTGTTATAACGTAAAAAAGACTAATTCATGGTTCAGTCTTATGTAAACACTTTACATAGGATGCCCCCACTTTCATGTCTCTACATGAACGATTAGGATCACCTCGTTTGTACTACAAAGTGGGCCGCATCCATAGTTTCTCTAAATAAGGTGCCCAACCTTTATTTCATATACTATAGACTATTTAGGCTATATACTCGAACTTGATCCATGTTTATGTTTACACATAAAGTTCAAGTTTATTCAAAAATAGCCTTGGAACTTGATTTATTGGATTTAATATTATAATATTTAATTTCTCAATAACAACTTTATTGAAGAGAATATGATTACAAACTACGAGTTTTAGGATAAAAAATTCCAACAAACTCCCACTTGGACTAAAATTCCTAGTGGTATGAGAGATGTGGTGTGAGAGAATATATATGAAACTAGGGCACATGGCCAATAAGTCTCCCACTTGTCCTAGTTTACAAAAATCGTAGACCTAAACTGTGTAGGTGACCCTCAAACACTTTAGCCGTGAGGGCTTTTGTAAAAGGATCAGCAATGTTTTGCTGAGAAGAAATTTGGGTTACTACAACGTCACCACGATGTACAATTTCCCTGATAAGATGGTACTTGCTTTCAATATGCTTTCCTCTTTTATGGCTTCTAGGTTCTCTTGAATTTGCAACTGCACCACTGTTGTCACAGTATAAAGTGATTGGTAGATGCATATTTGGAACGACTTCCAAATGTGTCAAGAATTTTCTTAGCCATACTGCTTCTTTTGCTGCTTCACAAGTCGTTACGTATTCAGCTTCCATTGTGGAATCAGCTATACAAGTTTGCTTTATGCTTCTCCAAACTACTGCTCCTCCATTTAGAGTAAATACTGATCCTGATGTAGACTTTCTAGCATCTTTATCAGTTTGGAAATCTGAATCAGTGTATCCAGTAAGGATCAGATCCTTTGTACCATACACGAGCATGTAGTCTTTTGTTCTTCGAAGATATTTTAGAATGTTTTTAACGGCTGTCCAGTGATCACGTCCAGGATTGGATTGATACCTACTGACCATCCCTACTGAGTAGCAAATGTCAGGTCTAGTACATAACATTGCATACATTAAACTTCCAACAGCGGAAGCATAGGGAATATTTCTCATATCCTCAACTTCTTGAGGTGTCTTAGGACATTGTTCCTTTGACAAATGAATTTCATATCTGTACGGCAGCAGACCCTTTTTGGAATTCTGCATTTTATATCTAGACAACATTTTGTCTATGTAAGATGCTTGAGATATGGCTAGTGTTTTGTTCTTACGGTTTCGAACAATTTGGATTCCGAGAACGTATTGTGCATCTCCCAGATCTTTCATTTGAAATTGCATAGCTAGCCAGTTCTTGATATCAGTAAGATATCCTACGTCATTTCCAATAAGTAGAATATCATCTACATATAAGACTAAAAATGCTATAATGGAATTAACGACCTTTTTGTAAACACAAGGCTCGTCAACATTTTGTTTAAAGCCATAAGATTTGATCGCAGTATCAAATCTTATATTCCAGGATCTAGATGCTTGTTTTAATCCATAAATGGATTTGTTAAGCTTACAAACCTTTTGTTATTGATCTTGTTCTATAAACCCCTCTGGTTTAGACATATAGATACTCTCTTCAAGATTACCGTTCAAAAAAGTTGTCTTGACATCCATCTGCCAAATTTCATAATCATAAAAAGTGGCGATGGATAAGAGTATTCTAATTGACTTTAACATGGCAACGGGAGAGAAAGTTTCCTCATAGTCTACTCCCTCTCTGGTATAACCCTTTGCCACAAGTCGAGCCTTAAAAGTCTGTACTTTACCGGCTTGGTCTCGTTTTTTCTTGTAGATCGATTTACAACCAATAGGTTTTACGTCATTTGGTTGATCTACTAGAGTCCAGACAGAACTAAAGTACATGGACTCCATTTCGAGGTTCATGGCTTTGATCCATTGGTCACGATCTACATCTTTCATTGCCTGTTTATAGGTTAATGGATCCTCTATGCCATCATCGGGTATGACGACTTGAGTTTTAATTAAACCCAAATAGCGATCAGGTTGATGAACAACCCTCCCACTACATCGAGGCTCTCTCTGTTGAGAAGGATGTGACTGACCATATTTCCTAGTCTTATCAACTACTTTAGTGGATGAACTAGGTTTATCTATAGCACTTTTGGAAATTTCATTTAATACTAGTTTACTACGAGGTTGATGATTCCTGATGTGGTCTTCCTCTAAGAATGTGGCATTTGTTGACACAAATATTTTATTTTCTTGAGGTTCATAAAACAAACCACCTCTTGATTCTTTTGGATAACCTATGAAAAAGCATAATTTTGAACGATGTTCCAATTTCTTAGGATTTTGCACCAACACGTGTGTTGGACAACCCCAAATTCTAAATTGATGTAAACTTCCTTTACGCCCTTTCCATAGCTCATAAGGTGTTTCTGAAACACTTTTAGAGGGAACATTATTCAAAATATAAACAGCTGTTTCTAAAGCATAACCCCAAAAAGAATCTGGCATCTGAGCAAAACTCATCATAGAGCGAACCATGTCTAACAAGGTTTGGTTTCTTCTTTCTGATACACTGTTCTGTTGCGGTGCACTAGGTGTAGAGAGTTGTGACTGGATTCCATTTTCTATCAAATAGTCTTGGAATCGTAAGTCCATATACTTTCCACCTTGATTTGATCGAAGTATTTTTATTGTTTTACCTAATTCATTTTCTACTACAGCCTTATATTCTTTGAACTTTTCAAGACTATTAGACTTATGATGTATTAGGTAAATATGACCATACCTTGAATAATCATCAATGAAGCTGATGAAATATTCATATCCACCTCGGGCTTTGATATTCACTGGTCCACAAAGGTCCGAATGTACGAGCTCTAAGGGTCCTTTGGCTCTTAGACCTTTTCCAGTAAAAGATCTCTTGGTCATTTTTCCTTCAAGACAAGATTCACAAGGAGGTAAAGAGTTATCTTCTAACCGACTTAGAACCCCACTTTTAACCAATCTTCCAATCCTATTGAGATTTATGTGACCAAGTCTTAAGTACCATAAATAGGCATTAGAAGAAACCTTTTGTCTTTTATTCTGAGTTTCAGCTGTTTTGAATATTTCAGTATTTAAGACAAAATTTGCTCTGGTTGGTCTTAACTTATATAAGTTGTCTTCAAGTATGGCAGTACAAACTAGAATACCTTTATAGAAAACGAATGCTTCATTAATTTCAAAAGATATTCTATACATTTGTTCCAAAATACAAGAGATAGATATTAAATTTCTTCTCATTTGAGGTACATATAAGACATTCTTAAGTATGACATATCTATCTTTAAAAAACAACTTTAAATCTCCCACTGCTCTAGCTGAGACCATCTCTCCTGTTCCAACCTTGAGAGTGATCTCGCCTTCTGAAAGCTTTTTCCAAGAACTATTTTCCTGAAATGAGAAGCAAATATGGTTAGTGGCTCCTGAATCTAGTATCCAGGTACAATTTTCATATTCCACTAAACATGTTTCTACAACTAGTAAATCATATTTACCTTGTGTTTCCTTCTCTGCCTTTTTTTTCTGCAAGGTATTTTGGGCAGTTTCTTAACCAGTGCCCGTTTTGGCCACAATGGTAACACTTATCTTTTTCTGCACCTTTCTTACCCTTGTTCTGTTTGGGAGTCTTTCCCTTGTAAATTTTCTTTTTGTGGTAGCAACATTTGCTTCCACTTGTTTTCCTTTACCCACAGTAAGGTTTTGGAATCGCTGGAGTTCATTCAGAAGGGTTGTCAGGTTAAATTCTATCTTGTTTAAAGACGAATTCGTTTGGAATGGAATGAAGCTCTTCGGAAGAGACTCTAAGATAAAGCTAACTTGATTAACCTCTTCGATGGGACCACCATTTACTTCAGCGATGTTGAAGTGCATCATCATGTCCAGAACATGTTCTCTAACAGAGGTCCCTTCCTTCATACGCTTAGTGTAAATGTATTTGACTGTCTCGTGTCTTAAGGACCATTCTGGTTGCCCAAACATTCCCCTTAATGAATCCATAATCTCTTTAGTCGTGGCTAAGGATTCATGTTTCTTTGCCAATACATCAGACATGCTGGCAAGAATGTAGACACATGCTTTTTCATTAGCTTTTATCCATCGATCATATGCATCACGACTAGTTCGGTTAGCATTAGAGGCAGGGTTTTGAGGACATTCCTCAGTTAAGACAAATCTTAAATCGTCAACCATTAGTATTGTGTTAAGATTTGATTTCCAAGCCGCATAATTATCCCCATTAAGTTTTTCGGAAGCTAAAAGTTGAACTATTGAGCTATTCATGCTGAAAAACAAACATATTCTTTTAGGAAAAAACTATAATCATAAAAATATCCAATCTAATTTAGCAATTTACTAATAATGTACCCTTTCATTATTTGTATTTTGCAACAATATTTCAAAGGTTTAGAACAACCTTCTCCGAAGGGTAGTTGATTATTCCTCCTTTTAACCAAGACAATCTTGACTAGATGCTATCTCTAGAATAACTGCTTATCTTTATAGCACTTAGTTATCGCTACTTTAGTCGAGAATATACTAACAACTTAGTAATTCTTGTAAGTGTTACCTACCATTTTCAGATTTCATAGATTAGAATCATTTATGAAAACTAATCTAAGAAAACCTATCCAGATTTGGAGTTCGCGGTGTTTCGAATCCTATAATACAACCCTCCGAAAGGAACGTCGCTCCAAGACAGACAAGTAGGCATATTATAGAAATCTCACGGTGCGACCTAATGGAAGAGACCGTGGGATGTGCTGCCACATATCCCTCACCCACTTACTATGAACTACTTCCCCTATTCACCTTGATTTTGATCCATGCAAACACTCTCCGAAGGGAGTCCGCTCCTATGCACGCACAAAGCCCTGCATGGACCTCACGGTGTGAACTCTTAGGACACTAGAGCTAAAATACATTATTTTTCTCTAGCTGAAGTGTTCTATTTTAATCAAGAATAACTTAATTATTAAACAATTAATTAATCATATTAATTAATTTCCATATTAATCAATTAACATGCATACAATACAATATAACCATTATATCATACTTTTAATGCATGAATATGTTAACCTATGGTGGGATTTTAAATCTATATGACATTCAAAATGCACATACAAATTTAAAGTAATTAAATCATACATCACATGCATAAATTAATTAAAAAAAACACCCTAAAATAGACTGATTTTTGGCTCCTAAATTAAGCTAAGTACTAAATTATTACATAATTAATTTGGTGTAGTATAGAACTACTCCCAAAAACTTCGAACCGGCTGAAAAACCAACAAAAACAGCTTGAACCGGCCCAAAAACCAAATTTATTGGGCTTGAACCGGCCCAATTAACCAAACAGGCCCAGGCGCACACGGGTCGGGCGCATGGACGCAAGCGGGCGTGCGGGCGCAGGCGAGCAGAAGAAGGCGCGCGGGCGCAGACGAACGCACGGGTTGCTGGCGGGTCGAAGTCGGGTTTTCGGGTCTGTGACCTTCTTTACCTTTTTTTTTAATTCTCTCACCCGGTTGAACCAATTACAGCCTAACTTCAACTCTAATGACTTTTTTTAAAAAAAAAATTACAAACACTTTGCAATAATAAAAATAAGCCATTAACGAGGCTAATTACAATAATTAGAACAAAAAACACTTAATCTATAGCCAAAATCATAATATATCCATTTTAGTTCAAACCAAAATTTATCTAATAAATATGAACCCACCACATGCAATTGGGTAAAAATGAAGCATGCTCTGATACCACATGATAGAACTAAGTCATGCACAGCGGAAAAAGAATCGAATTTCTACCCTAATTGCCACAATTAACATGTAACCATAAACTAATCAAATTAGGGTTTTAGGAAATATTACCTTTGAAGCTTTCAAAAAGTTTGATATCTTCTTACCAATTCAAACCGAGACCACCACTAGTACTCAACTGCTATCCTCTAAACAAAGAATCGGGTTGTGGGACCCAATTTTGTGTAGAAAGTAATGGAGATAAAAGGGGGTTAGAAGGTTTCTTTTTTTTCTTTGGTTGAGATGATGAAAATGATAAAAGAGGCAAAAGTCCTTCAACATTTGAAAACACCTCTATTTATAACCTAATTACATGCATTTTTGCATGTAATTCATTTGTCAAATCTCAACACCTAATGTTCCACTAACAATTAGTGGAACTTAGTGGGCTAGGTGTCTATATCTCATATAGCCACATATCCCACTAAGATTTAGTGGGATTATCCAACAAAATGTTGGATTTTCCCACTAACTTAGTCCAAGGGTAAAATGGTCATTAGATATTTCTAGTCAAAAGTCAAACTTTGACTTTTCTAAGTCAAAAGTCAATATTTTGACTTTTTACCATTTTGTCCATCTTGACTAATTCCAACCTCCCGAGCATGAATCCACATTCATTTTTCCAAAATTCAAATCACATTTGAATATAAGGTCGGTCAAAGTTTGACTTTTCAAAGTCAAAAGTCAACATTTTGACTTTTTACAATTTTTGACCAATTCCATCAATTCCGAGCTTTTTAGTATGAATCCGCATTCATACTTATAGTATGAAAAACATGAAGCTCCTTTTCTAATTAGAAGACCGACGACTATATCACTATACTTGTCGGTTTCTCTTTCTTCTCCCAATTCGAACAATTCGACTTATTTCATCACACAGTTCTAAGTTTAATCCATATGAGCTAGTAGAGGAACCTAATGGACCTATAGATCATGGGCTCCAACGATTCAAGATTAACTAGCTAAACTCTTTTAGACAGAGTTAATCAATATTCGTTAACTAACGGGTCATTCCACTAATGTCCCGTAGTTGCACTCCCCTCACTATAGATATATTTATGTCCATTTGATAAAACCATAATCGGTAAGTTAATCCTTCAAGGTTGCTCGTAACCTTGGCTGGGTTAAAATACCGTTTTACCCCAAGATTACATCCTGCTCCTTAAGTCCCATTAATCCACTATTGAACAATTGGTTTAAGGTTCAACCTATAAACTTAATTCCTCTCGGGCCAATGAGAGGGTGGGGCCCCTTGTTCAAGACTTGGATTCAGTGCTTAAGAGAACAACCTATCTACTAACCCTAAAGCGGGTAGGAGTGAATTTCATCTTGTACCCTATGTTCCCAGCTATCCACTCGATCTTACCCTTGAAATGGGAGGCTTATTGGGCCAACGCTGATGAGCTGCCCTCACCTATGAAGATCTAAGGATAATCTCGTGTGAACAGGAGTTCATAGTTAACTCAAGATTAAGGCTAAGTTACCTAGGTCATCAATAATTGAGATAGTCAGTTTTAAACAGTAAACGGTGTTATAACGTAAAAAAGACTAATTCATGGTTCAGTCTTATGTAAACACTTTACATAGGATGCCCCCACTTTCATGTCTCTACATGAACGATTAGGATCACCTCGTTTGTACTACAAAGTGGGCCGCATCCATAGTTTCTCTAAATAAGGCGCCCAACCTTTATTTCATATACTATAGACTATTTAGGCTATATACTCGAACTTGATCCACGTTTATGTTTACACATAAAGTTCAAGTTTATTCAAAAATAGCCTTGGGACTTGATTTATTGGATTTAAGATTATAATATTTAATTTCTCAATAACAACTTTATAGAAGAGAATATGATTACAAACTACGAGTTTTAGGACAACAAATTCCAACAACAAGCACGTATACGAATTCTAGAGATGGGTCAATAAATCATAGACATGGTGACGTGTCATTTTTTTCTAAAAAATATAGGGTAGTGCTAGAACACAGTTTTAATATATATAATTTAAAAAGTATGTATCATATTTATATAGAAATTCAAAGTCAATAAGTTTATGTATTTATATTCTTAAAATAAGCTTGTCCTTCACTCAAAACTTATTCAAAGCCAAGAGTTTAATATGTGTGTGTGACCAATCTTGACCTTTATTGCATTGGAATACTTGTTGTCTAACACATCTACTGTACTAACTAGTGTTCAACACGTGTTCTCCGAGTGTTCCATACATATTGTTTATTGATACACTAGCCAAACTTGAGTGTATGTGCTTCTTAAGTCTCTAATATTTATGTTTGTTTTGATCCTAGGAATTGAGCATGTAATGTAAAAAGTCTATGCACAAGGGGTCATATGGCCATCTCCGTGTTTCTTTAATTATCAAATTTGTTCAAGTTTTTAATTGTCTCTAGATCGAAATCTGGAGTTATTTTTTGTGATTTGGTGTACAAATACATACATCCATGTTTCTAATTATGATTAGATTGTTTTCTGGTCGCAACATTTTATTGTTTCTAATTATGATAGGGTGAATTCTTGCAATGTCCTTGTAGTATATACATAATTTTTTCTCTCATTTGGCAAATTCATTATGCTTGAAAATTTAGGTGATTCATGAGCTAGATAAAGTAAACAACGTATGGAAGATGATCTTTGTGGCTTGTGAGGAAGACGTGGAGGAAGCCTTGGTGGCCGTAGAAAAAGGGATATGGACTTTCAACGTTGAATTGCTAATGGCATGTATAATGAGACAAGAAGTAGACTTGGAGGCCCTTCAATTTGCTGAGTCCCTATGAGAAACAAGGTCACCCTAACTTTCAGTTTTGAACAAGCAACAGCCAGCCATTTCGTCCTTGTATATCCACTCTTTTCTCAACTCACTCTAATTTGGTACATAAACAAACTCTGATCGCTCCATCTCTATATTCATCAGTACATAAAAGACGATAAGTTTATTCATGGAGAAAGTTGGATGTAAGTATGTTTTAGGAATGGTCCTTCATTTAGTAACTTTGGGAATTGTAAAAATGAGGTTATGAAGTTTTTCTAAAATAACATATTTTAAAAATTAATTACTGTAATAGTTAAACAAAAGATTCTTTCCCTTAGAACTTTTAAAGTTTGTTTAGTTACCCCTTAAACCTTTCAATTGTTTAATAGGTCTTTCAATTTTAGGTTTTAAGTGTCTATAAGTTTTGATTTTTTTTATTTGTTAGATATAAATCTGGAGAAATGAATAAAGTAGATTTGTAAGTTTAAAATAGTTTAAAAGTTGAGAAATTAAATTTGTAGTTTAAAAAGTTGGGGTAAATAGTTTGTGTTAAGTCGGGTTGTGATATTTTATTTATTTATTTTAATAATAGAAGAGATGGAGACGAAAACTGCAAACTGAAGGGAGAAGAAGCGGTGGCTGGCTTTATATATTTCTCCCTCAGACTTATCTCTCTCTTCTTTTCAATTTATTTTCAATTTTTCTGTGTGCTTCTCACAGTGTATGCATAATCTCTCTTTCATTTTGATCTTCATCTCCATTTCAAATATCTCCCACACAAAGAACAAAGAAATGAGTAAAGTAACTGAGAGAGGATTTTGTTTTTCCCTTCATATGGTTGGTTACTTTTTGTCAATTAAATGAAAAGTGAAGAATAAGATAAGATTTTCTTTACCCATTTGCCATCATCATCAAAGCTATTTACCTCATTTTTGTTCACACACACACAACTTCATTTTGTTGGATTACACTCATTTGAGAAAATAGCAAAATTTTATTAGAAGAATAGCAAACATGAGCATTTCACGTGTTTTGAATTTTCATTAACCCTAAAATCTCCTCGCCTGCTTTTTAGTTAAACTGTAACTAATTTTGAAATATGCAAAATTTTAGCATAAATATTGATTTTCTCCTACATTATCTTAACACACTTTTTTTTTCTCCAAATATTGGATTTGTATCAAATCTTTATTTTCAAATTTTACTTTATCCAAATTTTCATTTTTCAAAATTTCATCGTTATTCTACTTTTATTTTTGTATTTCATATATATATATTTATAATATTTAATCTTATTTTTTCTCTTTTCCTATTCATCTTCTTCCTTTCTCATCCTCTTCAACCTACGGCCACACCACCATCTCTTTTCTTCCTTCTCTTTTCCTTCTCCAATCAACTTCACCACCGTCTTCCACCTACACGGAACGTCAAGCAAATTTTGTCCTATCGTCGCATCACCGTTAGCCCGAGTCACTCCGGTTCTGTCACGCCATGTATGTTTAGATCTGAATTGTTCGGTTATTTGTTGCACCGATCCGTCTCCGTTAGAATTTGATTCTCCACAATTTGGGTAAGTTATGGAATTTACATATAGAGTGAATTGAATGGATTAAATTGTTTATGGAAGTGATTGATTTCTCTTCAATTATGTTTAGGTCGGTTCATTGCACTTTAGTTTGAAAAAGAAGCTTAAGTAAGGTGATAAGGTAAGGGATTCTCTACTACTGGACTCACCTATAGTTTTGAATTGTGCTGTCTGTATAGTTACCTCCGATTGAGTAAAGATGTCGAAACGATATATACACGTATGGATGTAGACTTGGTGTTGAATGTATACTGTGAATGACTGAAAAAATATATATATACATGGATTGATGTAGACTTGATGTTGAATGCATATTGTGATTGTCTGGGAATATATATATATATATATATGTATATGTATGGATGTAGACAGGACGACAATTGTAGATTGTGTTTGTATGGAATGTGGATGTGAACTTGTGATTGTCGTTTAGATTGGGTGTATGTTATACTAAAGTATGGTTGTGTACTGGTGAATTGAGGGGTGTTATGACTATATAGTTTGATTGATTGATGTATTGATATGTTACTGGCAGACATTGGGCTAAAGTGAGATAGGTTGACTATTAGGGTGTTAAGTGAAAGGATTATATGTTGAAGTAGCTGGACTGTACTATGAATGAGTGTTAAGATGTTTAGAATGGATTGAGGGGAAAATTGTTAGATTTCTATTGGGTAGTTACCTTGCAGGTGTCCTACGGGATCACCACCTGATATGTGCATCCTTCGATAGCACTAGACTGATATGTGCATCCTTCGGGAGTTTTAGACTGATATGTGTTTCTACGGAACACTAGACTGATTTATGCGTCCTTTGAGGCGTTAGACTGATTATGTGTATCCTACGGGATCACAAGATTGTGACTGTGCAGGGTACCCCAATAGGAAGTTAACAGTTACTTTTTCCCCTAACGAGACCAATAGCGAGTTTCTTATTGGGTATGTTTATACCCATCCTTTCATGTTTAACTATTTCAGGCAAAGGTAACAAAGGAGGTAGACCGACGAGGGACAAAAAGGAGACGTGATTGCCATAAGGGAATGTCCTTCAAATGCTTCCGCTTTATGTTTCCTTTTTTTCCTTTGTACATGAGGTTGTTTAAAAATTTTGTGATGGAACTGAGTTTACGAACTGTTGTTTTGTAAATAGTACTTTTAAAGTTTTGGTTATTTGAAATAGGACCCGAACTTAAGTTTGTTTTCTTTGATCGTATGATTTCAAGTGAATTTTACTATATTTTGTGTCAATCAAGGTCTCTTTGTCAAAATTAATGACTTCAACTTAGTTAGAAAAGTTGTGTCGTTACAACAAATTTTAAGTATTAATGTAAGAATTATGTACTTCATTATAAAGATCGATAGTTTAAAGTTTTTGACGATAGTTTACATGGAATTACACGATCAGTTACCACTATCAATAGAATCACTTACAAATATTAACACGATCGTGTACCGATAACAAGACGATTGTTTACACTATTCAATACGATCACCAATATCATATGATCGTGTACCCATGTCAACACGATAATTTATTTTAATCAATATTATCATTTACCGTTGTTAAATGGTCGTTTATCACGGTTAATAGGACCGTTTAATGTATATTATTTCATTGCACGATCGTTTACTTATTCTTGCATTGTGTTTATTATTATCATTTTGTACATTTTATTCTTTTATTCAGTAATAAATGTATATCTATGTCTATCTATTTCTTTCTATCACAATTAAATACTTAATTTTTTTTTTTACAGATTATAATGTCTTTTCCTATTGTTGTTTTTTATTGAGGTCAATGGAATGGATGTAATATTTATGAGAATTACTTAGTTGCTGAAATTTTGGTAGATGTCCGAGTCAGCTTTAATTCTCTAGTTGATTTAATATGTGAACAGATTCAATTGGATGGATAAGTAGAATTATCTGTTTTACTTGATTTTGGTAAAAGCAAGGTCCAACTGTGGTGCCAGTAAAGAAAGACAATGATGTGGTTTGGTATTTATCTTTTGCTAAAGATGCAACTAATATACATCCATTAGTTGCTCATGTAAGTATTGATTTTTTTAGAAGGTCTTCTTCTTCTTAGAGAACTACCTGTACCTACCATGCTTAGTTCAATTAGAGATGTATTGCAAAAGTGGTTTGATGAAAGAAGTAAAGCTACTTTTACAATGAAGAGTTGTTTGACTTTTTGGGCTGAGAACGTGTTGCATTTAGAATAACATGAAAAGTCAAGAATTTTATTGGTAAGGTTTTTTTTTTTTTTTAATGTTTGTATCTCAGGTAGATATAAATAGACTGCTATTTTTGTCCATCCGATAGAGAAATATAACAATTTATGTGTGCTTGTTTCAGATAGATAGAGATAGATAGCTATCAATGTCTATTTGTTTTATGTATTAGGTTGATCCAATTAGTATGACTGAATACAAAATAATGGATGATACAAAATGGTAATGTGATTTATTTATATTGGTTCTAATTTGAAATATTCAAATTTACTTTGGAAATTAGTATAATTAGTATAATATATAGTGATACATTATAATATAAAGTTTATATGTTAATGAAACTTTATTATATAAATTTAATTTTAGATAAAGTTTAAAATTAATTTATGAGAGATAAAATATTTGAATGAGTTCAAATATTAATTTAATGTGGATTTGTTTCATATTAAAATTATTAATTATGAGATAAAGTTATATTTGAATATGATTCAAATTTAACTGAATTTAACTTAAGTTAAATATAAAATATTTAATTTAGTTATTAATTAATAGTTTAGTTTAATATTATTTAATTAAATAAGATTTGATTAATTATTAACTAATTGATTAATGGTTAATTAGTCAGTTGATTTGAAACTTCTATTAATTTAATATTTTTGAAGTTAATAGAATCCTATGATTTTCTCCTACACCGTCTCCTACTCAATGAAAGAAAGAGAGTTATAAATATGTAGAAGAAAAACAGCTTTTCTTAACCAAAATAAAATTGTTCTTTTCTGCAAAATAGATTGTAACGACCTAATTTTTTGAATTAAGCTGAAGTTATTACTTTAAGACTATATTCGTCCTTTAACCATAAGACTTTATAATTTAAAAAAATATATTTTTTAACAACATTAAAGAGTTTTTATTCGGGCTCTATTTCAAATAAAATTTTGAAAGTGTAAAAGTATCGATAATAAAGAAAGTTCAAGAACATAAAAGTCGTTCAATCATGAAACCCAAAATAGTCTAAATTACTAAAGAAAACCAAAATAAAAAAAATATAAAGTAGAAGCAATTTGAAGGACATTTCCCTATGGCAGTTTCGCGGAAAAAGATTAAACATAAAAGAGTGAGTATAAACATACCCAGTAAGAGACCCACTACTGATCCTGTTAGAAGAAAAATAAAATTGTTAACTTCCTATTGGAGGTGCTCTGCACTTTAAAAGTCTTGTGATCATGTAGGAATACACATAATCAGTCCAATGCCCTAAAGGACACAAATATTAGTCTAGTGCTCTGCAGAAAGCACATGTCAGTCTAGTGCTCTCGAAGAATGCACATGTCAGTCTATTGCTCTCGAAGAATGCACATGTCATTCTAGTGCTCTCGAAGAATGCACAACAGGTGGTGATCCCGTAGGACACCTGCAAGGCACACTACCCAATCGACAAAGCTAACAATTTTCCCTTAGTCCGTTATAAACATTTAATCAATCCATTCCTAGTATAGTCAAACTACTCCATCATATCATCAATCCAACTTAACACACTTACGTTCAATCTATTCAATCTATCACAAAATCAGTTGATACTATAACAACACACCAGACAGTCAAGATATATATATATACATAACACCTTTCTCAGTTTACAAATACATTATCCATCGTATCTACTTCTATACCAGTCTGGCATAATATACATTTGTCATCATATCTACTTCTACATATATTGGTAAACCATACTAAGTCCAGAGATCCAAACAGTCAACACATTTCAAAACTTTCAAAGAGTCCAGTAATAGAAACCCCTTACTTTAATGTTACTCAAATTTCTCGAACGAAGGAAACCTAATAAGAATATGGAACTCAATTACTTTCACAATACTTTCTTTCATTTAATTTCCTCAAATGTAAATTCTAGCTTACCAAAGTATTGGCGAATCGAACTCCAACAAATCTACAATTTAGTTGTGAATCCAAAGAACTCAAATGCTACCTTCAAGAATCAATTAACAATTTAACTAATTATCCAAAACTACAACCCAAGGATAATTACAATGTAAAACCACCACACTCACCAATACAACTTACCACAAAAATCCCAAAAATTAGAGTAAAATGGGGGCAACAACTTCGAATAACTAGAATCGACGCGTGTAATAGATCAGATCTAATCAACAAACGAAAAACAAACTTCAGCTTACAACCCATGGCTGGAAGGTGAAGAGCCGCGCGACGGCACTTCGACAGACGCGACGGGCTCAAGTCTGGTCGACGACTGCTTCAACTAAGTAACAACGCCGGTGAGATGATAGGTCAATCGGTGACGTTCCTCGTCACCTGGAGCAGAATGTGGTGGCGCGAACGTCAAAGGAGCTACGCGCGAATGAATCACAACTTGGCTGGAAAACAGAGGTGAGACGCGATGCCGAGAGTTCGAACTCACGACGAACGGTGCTTCGACTTCAACGGAGACAAAGAGATCGGTGACGACGTGGCCGGCTGACGTCCAAGAGTAATATAAAATGGCTAAGGGAGGCAGGTGGCGGTGGGCACGGGGAAGAGGAAGAGTGAAGGAGAAAGAGATGGGGTTGCACGTGAATCAATAAAGAATTGATATTTTAAATTAATAATAACATTAATTCTATTATTATTATTTAACCTTTAGTATTAGTATATTTTTTCATAAAAGCCCCCTTCACTTCCTGCTAAATCCACACGACAACCAAATTCCTTAAAATTTAAAAAATTTAGCTTGAGAGAAATACCTTGATATTGGGGGTGTTACATAGTTTCTCTCTAATTTTTTTTTTCATTCCAATTGTTTTCTTCAAACCAATCTCATCTTCGAAGATAGGAAGGTCTCCAACGGGTGGTGTCCCCAATTCGGTGGATTATAGATTCAGAGACGTCAACAAGAGTAAGTTCTATGTATCTTTTAATTTAAAAGCATACTTAGTTCTTTATTTAGAACTTTGATTCTAAATATTGTCAATGTACTGGTATTTTGGAATTTTCAAATTAAAATTGATGAATGGTTTTGTAAAGTCTTTCACTGCCAAGAGCTTTTATCCCTTTAGGGCACACATACCAATTAAACTAATGCAAGACCTTTGCCAGTAGTTAATGGTAGCATCTCACAAAGTGGAAGTGGTTGGCTTACCAACGGAAGATTTTCAATCATTTCTAGCAGTCCCTTTTCTGTTTGAGTATGACCTTCCATATTTTCTGCTATATTACTTATAGTTAATATCAAATGTGCATCTCTGCCATCTATGCTAATATCACTGCCTGATTGCTCTTGATGTTGATTTGCGTTGTTCATTTTTGTTCCCTACACAGAAAAGAAAAAAAATTGTTTTTATTTATAATCTAAGCAATTTTAAACAATATAAAGCAGTAACTAATGAATTAAACACTAACTGTTGAGTTTCTACAGTAGATTCTTGAAGATGTGACTCTTGAACAGATGGATTCTCATGGATGATCACATGTTTGTTATTTTGATGGTCATCATTCTTGTCCAGATTGTGATGACTAGAATCATCACGAAGATCATCATACATGTTGTTAATATCATCAAACAATTGATTTTGATTCTAGTATAAAAAGAAAAAAGGATAATAAAAAAAAATAGTTACAAAATGATCGTGTATCCTTAAGCAAACAATCGTGTAGAATATCTAAACGGTTGTTTTACCAAGGGTGATCGATATTTCAGGTGGGATATGCGATCGTTCATATGTGATATGCGATCGTGTAAAGATATATCAAACCTTTGTTCTGTCAGAAGTCGTGCTAAGAAGAGTTGAAAGCTTGTAATAAGATCCATCAAAACTGAAAGATTTTACATCAACACGTTCCTGACACAGTAATGCAGTATCAATGAGCATCAAATTACGTGAGATACGTATTAGAAAATATCTAACTGCTCAGTTAATTTTTTATGGACATCAAATCACCTTTTTTCAAGCTTAAGGAAGGAAATGTCGGCACTATATATGTAAAGATCCAAAGGTAAAAATATATATATACATACATTTTTTTTTATTTTTATATATTTTATATATTTTTATTTTAATATTAATTTAAATAAAAAAGAAAAAAAAAGAAAATTCTTTATTATATATTTTTTTCTTTCTTTTCTTTTTTTTCTTTTTCTTTTCTTTTTCTTTTCTTTTCTCTCTTCTCCTTCCTCCCCGTGCGCCCTTCCCCTTCTCCCCGTCCGCAGCCCAGTAACCGCCGACCTCCATTCCTCTTCTTCTTCCGTTCGCAGCAGCCGTCGGCCGCCACATGACCGCTGCCCAGTCCAGATCTGCGTCGTAGCCCAGCAACCGCCGCCCCTATTTCCTTCTTCCGCCGTGCGCCGCGACTCCCACCGATCCTTTCCCTTCCGTTTTCTTCCCGCCGCAGCCAGCCGCCGATCCTTTCTCTTCCGTTTTCTTCCTGCCGCAGCCCGCTGCGCCGATCTGCCGTCTCCATCTCCGGTTCGTGAAGCAACCTTGCAGCAGTCGTCCCGCGCGCCGATCTACCGTCTCCATCGTCGATTCTGTCTCCGTCGAAGCCAAGGCCGCCGCATGAACCAGTAACCGCCACGCTCCCCGCTCACAACCGCCGCTCCACCTGCTATCGACGTCGGCTGACTAGTTGCAGTAACCGTTCAGATTTGCTGTCTGTTCGCGACGGTTTCCATCCGTGAAGCCCAGCCGCCACGTCTCATTTGGTCGACCGCTGACCGACCCATACTTAGGATTTTTGCTGCGAGTTCGACATTCGTGCGTTGAGGTGTTGGGAGTAACGTTAGGCTCCCTTACATTCACAACCAGATTGTGAATTGTTGAAGGTTCAGTTCGCCATTATATCGGTGAGTTGAAACTTACGTTGAGGAAAATAAGTGGGATATGTATCGTGAAAGTAATTGAATTTTGTGTTGTTATGCTTAGGATTGTTTCGAGGACGTTAGTGATTAAGGAGCTTCCCTAACTTTGAGGTAAGGGATTTTCTACTGGACTCAATTGTGATTGTGAACTGTATGTGTGTTGAATGTATACTGTGGTTTGACTGAAAATATATATGAATGCATATGAATTGAAGTAGACTTAACGTCGAATGTATATCGTGATTGTCATGGAATATATATATAAGTGTGTGTATGTGGACAGGACGAAGATTGTAGATTGTGTTTCTATGAGATACAGATGTGAACTTGTGATTTTCGTTTAGATTGGGTGTACGTTACGCTAAAGTATGACTGTGTGCTGGTGAACTGAGGGGTGTGTTGACTGTATAGTTTGATTGACTGACGTATTAGTATATTATTGACAGACATATGACTAAAGTAAAATAAGTTGACTGTTAGGACGTTGAGAGAAAGAACCTTGTGTTTTGAAGTAACTGAAAGATGGATTGAATGGAATGAGGGGAAAATTGTTAGCTTGTATTGGGATGTGTACCTTGTAGGTGTCCCACGGGATCACCAATTTATTGTGCACCTTCGGGAGCATTAGACTGATATGTGTTTCTGCAGAACACTAGACTGATATGTACGTCCCTCGGGGCGTTAGACTGAGATGTGTATCCTACAGGATCACAAGACTGCGACTGTACAGGGTGTCCCAATAGAACGTTAACAATTTATTTTCCCCTGACGGGACCAGTAGAGGGTCTCTTACTGAGTATTTAAATACTCACCCTTCTTATGTTTAATTTTCAGGCAAAGGTAATAAAGGCGGCAAACCGGCGAGGGGCAGGAAGGAAGCGTGATGCCATAGGAAATATGTTGTTTGCTTCCGCTTATGGGTTCTTGTGAGGTTTAAGATGAATTGAAATTTTGCTTACAAACGTTTATTGTAAATAGTATTGTTTTTATGTTTTCTTGAATGTTTGAAATTCAGGCCTGACTTAAAGATGTTTTTAAATTAGTTTACGTTTCATTTTATATTAATCAAAGTCTTTTATTTGTTAAAAATTAACGACCTCGACTTACTTAGAAAAGTTGGGTCGTTACAATATATGTCAGAGTTGTGCATTGCAATGGAAGTGCCAACACGAGGTGATACATGTGTGTCTTTCTGGGATGTAAATGCCACTCCCCGACTAGGACCAGCATAGTCTTAGGGAGAAAGCATGCTAGGAATTGGAGTTGTGTCCTCAATTTCTTCAAGGACTTGAGCATTTCTTCTTACACTAGAATGTCTCCTGTTTAGAGAGTTTATAGGATTTCTCAAGGCCATTTTTGCATACTTAACAGCTCTTGACAACGGTAGAGAGTCTAAATCTACACTTTCAGGGGGTTCCAACTCCACCACTTGATGAGCCAAAGATAGAGAAGAATCATTAATGATCCAGTAAGCAACATGAAACCTTGTAATTTTGGGGTTAACGGTAGTCCCTCCCATTACTAGCTCAACACTTAAACGGAGTCTCCTCTATAAAATATAAAATAATACAGACACAAATAGTGAATGAAATCTTGTGACGTAACAAACACAAATTTTATGTATACTGCAATTTGACTAAATATTGAACAAGAAAGCCCAAGGGAATACACAAAAATCCAACGTTTTTAGGGGTCAATTTGAAAAATGGCAAAACTACTTTTTCTTTTCAATTTTAGCAAACAACATTTTTTGCACGTGCATGGTATTTTATAAAATACCAAAATATTCACCTTCTCCAACTATAACTATTTTGTTTTTACATTGTAATTAATTTATGTTATGTATTTATCAACTTTTAATTAATTTTTACTTGAAATAGATACATCAACTCATATCATAACTTTTCTCTTAAAATCTCGGGACTCAACTAATTGATTCAACATTTTAATAACATTATTCAATCTTACTAATTTCAAAATTACCTAATTGAATTTGAATTTCAAAATAACCAAATTGAATTTCAAAATTTCAAAATTATTATTTTTTAGAATTTGAGAATCTCAACGATAGATTTTATATTAAAATAACCTTATCTCAAAATAATTTTAATGACTTGAATATCAAGATAATTAAATTATTATTTTAAAATCGAAAGAAAAGCACAAAAAGCGCACACGCCCACTCACGTACACACGCACGCGCGCGTATACGCACACACACCCACACGCACACGCACAAACGCGCACACGTGGACACTCACACCCACGCACACGTAGACACACACACCCACGCACACGTGGACACGCGCATACGCACACACGTACGCACTCGCGCACACGCACGCACACACACGCACATATGCACAAAGATGTATAAATGAATTAAAATTAAAAAATAACTACAATAATTGTGTTTAGAAAGACTTTTAAACCATGTTCATTTGACTTAATAACGTTAATTAAATTATAATTTCTATCAATATTGGTTTAAAAGTGTCGTTAGTGTAATTATTTCAATATAATGCAGTCTTATCCAATTTTACGAACAAAAAACAAGTCGAATATGTACCAGTAGAGGCACACTCTTTGTCATAAGAGATATAGCAACGTGTTTATGGGTCATTTTGAAAAATGGCAAAACTACTTTTTCTTTTAAATTTTAGCAAATAGAATTTTTTGCACGTGTGCATGATATTTTATAAAATACCAAAATATTCACCTTCTCAAACAGTAATTATTTCGTTTCTACGTTGTAATTAATTTATGTTATGCATTTATTAGCTTTTAATTATTTTTTACCTGAAAAAGATACATCAACCCATATCATAACTTTTTTCTTAATATCTCGGGACTCAACTAATTGATTCAAGATTTTAATTTTATTCAATCTTACTAATTTCAAAATAACCTAATTAAATATCAATTTCAAAATAACAAAATTATTATTTTTCGAAATTTGAGAATCTCAACGATAGATTTTGTATCAAAATAACTTTAATTGAATTTCAAAATTAAAAAATATCAACTTGTACACTATCTTTATCTCAAAATACATTAATGGCTTGAATATCAAGATAATTGAATTATTATTTTAAAATTGGGAGAAATTTTACATTAACAAATATAAACTTGTTCGCACACAAGCACATACGCACACAAGCACAACGCACGCACACGCACGCACATACACCCATCCACACACGCACACGCACGCGCACATATGCACACACGCACAAAGATGTGTAAATTAATTAAAGTTAAAAAACAAATACATTAATTATGTTTAGAAAGAGTTTTAAACCATGTTCATTTGACTTAATAACATTGATTAAATTATAATTTCTATCAATATTGGCTTAAAAGTGTCATTCGTTTAATTATTTCAATATAATGCGGTCTTATCCAATTTTACCAACAAAAAACAAATCGAATATGGATCAGTAGATCTACACTCTTTGTCATAAAAGACATAACAACATTTTTAGGGGTCATTTTAAAAAATGTCAAAACTACTTTTTCCTTTGAATTTTAGCAACTAGCATTTTTTGCACGTGCATGGTATTTTATAAAATACCAAAATATCAACATTCTTCAACTGTAATTATTTCGTTTCTACATTGTAATTAATTTATGTTATGCATTTATCAGCTTTTAATTATCTTTTACTTGAAATAGATACATCAACTCATATCCTAATATTTTTCTTAATATCTCGAGACTCAACTAATTAATTCAAGATATTAATAACTTTATTCAATCATACTAATTTCAAAATAACCTAATTGAATTTGAATTTCAAAATAACAAAATTGAATTTCAAAATAACAAAATTATTATTTTTCGGAATTTGAGAGTCTCAACGATAGATTTTGTATTAAAATAACCTTAATTGAATTTCAAAATTAAAAAATATCAACCTGTTCACTATCTTTATCTCAAAATAACATTAATGCCTTGAATATCTAGATAATTAAATTATTATTTTAAAATTGGAAGAAACTCAACATTAAAAAATATTAACTTGTTTGCACACAAGCATAGAAGCACTGCGCACACACACACACAGTACACATGCACACTTACACACACGCGCGCACACGCACACCTACACACAGACACCCACAAACGCACGAACGCACGCACACACACATGCACACGCTCACGTATGCACACACACACACCTATCCACACGCGCACAAGCACACACACATGCACAAACGCACACACGCGTACGCACAAACGCACACACGTAAACACATACGCACACGCGCACAAACACGCACGTGCGAGCACACCCACACACCCAAGCACACACGCAATAGCCCGCGCACACACACGCACGCACAAACACATACAAACATGCACACACCCACACACACATGCACACGGACACTCGCACGAACGCACGCACATACACATACGCACACCTACCTAAACGCGCACACGTACACACGCACATATGCATAAAGATGTATAAATGAGTTAAAATTAAAAAACAACTACATTAATTGTGTTTAGAAGGACTTTTAAACCATGTTCATTTGACTTAATAACATTAATTAAACTATAATTTCTATCAATATTGGCTTAAAAGTGTCATTCGTGTAATTATTTCAATATAATGCGATTTTATCCAATTATATTAGCAACAAACAGGTCGAATATGAACCAGTAGATATACACTCTGTCATAAGAGATATAGCAACCTTTTTATGGGTCATTTTGAAAAATGACAAAACTATTTTTTTTTTAATTTTAGCAAATAACATTTTTTGCACGTGCATAATATTTTATAAAATACCAAAATATCCACAGTCTCCAACTAAAATTATTTTTTTCTATGTTGTAATTAATTTATATTATGCATTTATCAGCTTTTAATTATTTTTTACCTGAAAAAGATACATAAACTCATATCATACTTTTTTCTTAATATCTCGGGACTCAACTAATGGATTCAAGACTTTAACTTTATTTAATCTTACTAATTTCAAAATAACCTAATTGAATTTGAATTTCAAAATAGCAAAATTATTATTTTTCAGAATTTGATAATCTCAGCAATAGATTTTGTATCAAAATAACTTTAATTGAATTTCAAAATTAAAAAATATCAACTTATTCACTATCTTTATCTCACAATAATATTAATGGCTTGAATATCAAGATAATTAAATTATTGTTTTAAAATTGGGAGAAACTCAACATTAAAAAATATCAACTTATTCACACACAATCACACGCGCATACACATACATACACTTGCACGCGCGTGCACTCATACACGCACACACACACACGTACACACACACACACACACGTACGTGCACACACACACACAAACGCACACATGCACACGCACACCAAACCGCACGCACACAAATGCACACGCACTCACCTACTCACGTACACATGTATGTGCGCATACACACACCCAAGCACACGTGGACATGCGCACACGTGAGCGCACACACACACACGAGCGCACACACACGCACACTGATGGTTCAATTTCATCGATAGTTCCTATTTTTGCTGACAGTTTATTTTTTGCCATCGATAGAGGATCTTCCGACAGACCTACGTGACAGTGTGTGTTGACAGCTTAATTTCGTTGGCAAATGAAAAGTCGATTAGTTTTTGAAGATTTACTGACGATATTTGTCATCGACAAAGGGTAAATTTCTTGTAGTGCATGTACATCAAACATATCAAATTTGTTAAGTGTACCAATGAAGTATAACAAGTTTATTAGTGGTGTATCAAGTGTATCAAACTTATAAGTGAAGTCTTTAAGTGTATCAAACTAATCAAGTGTATCAAGGCCTCAGGGGTATCAAGTGTATCAAGAAGAATCAAGTGTAACGAGAAGTATTATGTGTATGAAGATGTTTCAGGTGTGTATCAAAAAGTATCGAGTGTATCAATGAGTACCGAGTGCATGAATTGTATCTATCAAATGTATCAAGTGTATCAGTAAGAAGTATCAAGTGTATCAAGGGGTATTAGGTGTATCAGACGTGTATAAGGTGTATCAGACGTGTATAAGGTGTATCAAATGTACATCAATAACAAGGGCATTTGTGACATTTTACCTCTTGATGTGTGAGTTGGTCTTTGTTTTTGTCATTTTCTCAAATAATAAAGTATGTGTTCTATGGACTTAATTATTATAACTTATTTTGCCATTTTCGCAAGTGTCCCTTAATTGTAATACATGTATATGTGACATAATCTAATCAAACTAACTCATAAATGGACTTAATGTATCAAGAGGTATTAGGTGTATCAGACGTGTATAAGGTGTATCAAATGTACATCAATAACGAGGGCATTTGTGACATTTTACCTCTTGATGTGTGAGCTGGTCTTTGTTTTTGTCACTTTCTCAAATAATAAAGTATGTGTTCTATGGACTTAATTATTATAACTTATTTTGCCATTTTCGCAAGTGTCCCTTAATTGTAATACATGTATATGTGACATAATCTAATCAAACTAACTCATAAATGGACTTAATCGATCTCATGGACCACGAATTCTTCAATTACTTGCAAATTTGGTGAGTTCCTTCAAACGGTGGGTGGAGAGCTTAATTTTGAGAGAGAGGAAAAGTCGTGAAGAGTATTTGCGAGAGAGGGGGGAACGTCGCCAGAGAGCATTTGCGAGAGAGCTAAAGACAACGACGATGTGGGATGAAGTAAGGTTTTTTTCGGTTGTTGTTCACAAGTGGGATGAAAGCTTCGAATTATTTGTTTTAAATCAAAAAGCGTATGATTGAAGGAAAACATTGATTTTTTATTAGGGTAATTTTTAATGACACATAATTTATGTCATTAATTAACAATGCGAAAATTTTGTCAAGAAAACTCAATTTGTGTCACGAAATGATAACTTTCGCCTTGTTCCAATAACCTTATTTTGCCTTGCTCCTCTATCTCTTGCAATGTACACATAAAGCTTTGGCAATTTTACCAAAGTGGGAAGCAGCTAAGGGGACGAAGGTATATTCGGAGAGAGATTGTTAAACAATTGTAAAAAGTAAGCCCAAGAAGAGAGGTCCAATAAAATTCAGCCACCTCTCACATAGTAATTGAAATAGTCTAGCAACTTCAACCATTTCCCTCACAGAGAAGAAGAAGACCATAGCCACTCGAGGCTTTTGCACAGACAAACACCAAGAAGATGGTGTTCGGTTCCGTATCTGTGCTAAGCGCGTCGTTGTTGACGCCAGGCATCACACCTTGGAAAGGCTCTCTTCCATTATATATAGCCAAAGAACTTCCGAATTATTGAAAATAAATATTTTCAACAGTTTTATATTCTCCTTTAATTTATATTCACTTTTGTTAGAAGCTATTTCTTCTTCATTTTTCTCACGAAAATCACATAATTTATTTACTGTTCTTGTAAATGTGTAATGATTATTTTATCATTTCATGTGAACAATATGATTTTGTTACCATTTACTCTCTTTGCTTTTTACTATTGAAATCTCCCTAACTATAAACTAATTGCACAATTTTGCTCCTAATATACGATCATGTAGCAACCTATAAGCCAAGAGTAAAAACAAGAATCAATTGAAGAGGGAATATATTGATATATATCACCCTGGAAGATGAAATACACATGGAAGAGGGAATAAGTTGATACAAAAACTAATCACCATTCATCATATATGAACAAAATATGTAATGAAATGCTTGGAATGAAACATGATGAAATAATTTTCATTAGAATAAAATAAAGGGTAAGAAAATGTATCCATACCTTCGGATGGTATTCAGAAACAATCACCATAGGCAAATTCTGAGTAACGACACCAAAAAACTGAACTACTTTAGGATGACGGATCTTTTCCAATAATGTCAACTCATATTTGAATGCATTTATGTAGGAAATTCAATAAAATAATTAAGAAACCTTGCAATATGTGAGAGATATACGAACTTCAAACAAATTTTACAAGTTTCAGCAAAAATTTTCAAACAACTTTTAAAGTTTAAGCAAAAAGTAACCGTAGGTAGGAAGGGGAGAAAAAGTGGGGTCTCGAATTAATTCTGAAAAATTAGTAGGCTTTCAAAATTTAGGTTCTAGAAGTAGAATTATTGCAGAAAAATAAATAATTGCATCATTCAAATTGAATCAAACATATCAGGATGTTATATTCTCCACAACGTATAATGGAGTATAAACATAAAGTTTCTATATACAAAGCTATGTATCTCTACCCTTGACTTCTCTTTCTCTCTTTCTACCTTTTTTATCCTTTCTTTCTCCCATTCACTCAATACACTTGCAAGAACCTTCATTTTTTTTGTATTTAAATTTTCTTGGCACCATCCTTTTTTAATTATCAAGGGTTTGTTATTGTCACATCTCTACCTTGTCAATTTTCGTTTTTCACTCAGCTTTCTTTCTTCTTTTGTCTTCACTACTTTCTTCGCTCCTTCTTCTCAAGCTCTAACTTTTGCTATTATCAACCAGTCTCAAATGACCATTGGAAAACCTATAGCCCACTGAGAGGCAGCCAATATAGTAATGCCTCTAATGATAAACTCCAATGAAATCAAAAGTTCTTCTTTAAGATTTGGAAAAATATATTAGATAAAGCATAATTAGTTGAAAAAGAACCTCAAAATTTTGTGTTAAACGACTACAATTTCATCGTATAATATGCCATATTGACATCATATTTTTCCTACAAAAACATATTAACTAAAATAAGCTCATAAACACAAAAATGCACTAAGTGTTGGTTAACATACACTACCTTGAAATATGACAAAGACTTTATTTCTCCTAACCAGACAGCATAGTCAGGAGGTAGTTTGGGAGCAAACATAATTGACTTAATTTCCACTAGCAATATCCTATAAAAATTTCAAATTCTTGAAATATGGAAACCAATGGAAGTTTTAGGGGAATGAAGTATAACCTCTAAATACAGAAGGATGACATAAAGGGGAATGAAGACTCAAAAGAAGGACGACGTTTTCGTAGAGAAGGACGACAATTTTGAGGGACAACGAATGAGTAACCATGAAGGATTTGGAAACGAATAGAGGTTTAGCGAAAGTGGAATGTGACAGAAGGACGGTGAACGTGTTTACTCGTTTTCGAACAGAGAATGTGTTTACGCATTTCGAACGGTGAACAGACGGACGCAAATCAACGAAGGTGAAGGGAACGCAAAGTAGACGAACGGTGACGGACGATGAACGCAAATGAATGAATGAAGGTGAATGCTGATGAACGCGAAGGGAAGTCTTTTTCGGCAATGAACGCAGATGAATGCACAGATGAACGCGAAGGGAAGGTTAGGTGAACGACGCTTTTGATTTCGGGTGGAGAAGGGACAAAGTCGCGGCGAATTAGGTTTAATTAAGAAAAGGGGAAGTGATCTAATTGAAACGCTGTGTTTTGTAAAAGAATATTAAAACAATAATTTTTTAGAAATTTCTTGACGTTTTTAAAACGTCAAAAACAAATTAAAATTTCTTGAAGTTTGTAAAAACATCAATGATCTTTTAGAATTATCTTGACGTTTTAAAAACGTCAAGAATTTTTTATAAATTTCTTGATGTTTGTAAAAATGTCAAGAACTTTTTAGAATTATCTCGACATTTTAAAAACGTTAAGAATTTTTTTATAAATTTCTTGACGTTTTTAAAACATCGAGGAAAACTATATATTATTGACGTTTAAAAAACGTCAAGAAAAAATACATCTTACTTGATGTTTAATTGCACAAAAAACGTCAAGAAAGTTGAAAATTGGCCTTTCATAAAAATTCTTGACGTTTTTTTATTTGAAATCACATCTACAACCATCAAGAGAGCCTGTTTTTGTAGTAGTGATTTTGGGGACAAGACTAAGTGTGGAGTTGGGATTATAATTGCACAAAATGGAATTCACTCATTTCCTACTTTATGGTAAGTCGATGAATGTTAGCTTAAATGGTGTCTCCAAAACTTGAACAAAGGGCCCGTACCCTCTCGACGACATGAGAGGGGTTTTTGTTTATTAGTAGGATCATAAACAAGTTGTTCATTAGAGGAGCACTGGTTTTTAAGGATTAGAGGTAACATAGGGGTAAAGCGGTAAATTGATCCAACTGGTGATACAAACACTTGTGAAGGACTAACTTACTATTATTGGTCTATATCCGTGGACATAGAAATATATTTTTAGTGAGAAGAGTTCAGTTGTGAGTCTTTAGTGGAGTGTACACACAGCTAACGAATATTGATTAATGTGGTTAATGAGTTTAGCCAATTAATCTTAGATCGTTGTAGCTTCTGATCTGTAGGTCCATTAGGTCCTTTTCTTAGCTCGTAAAGGGTAATGAGATTTATTTGTATTGGTTGTAATTTAAAATGTTTAAATTTAACTTGGGAATTAGTATAATGTATAGTGATACATTATAATATAAAGTTTTTCAAACTTTACTATATAAATTTAACTTTGGGGATGATTCAAAATTAATTTATGAAAGATAAAATATTTAAATGAGTTCAAATATTACTTTAATGTGAATTGGATTCATATTAAAATTATTGAGAAACTTATATTTGAATATGATTCAAATTTAATTTAAGTTAAATATAAGATAAATAATTTAGTGTTATTAGTTAATTGGAGAATTAATTAATAGTTTAGTTTAATATTATTTAATTAAATTCGATTTCATTAATTATTAACTAATTGATTAATGTTTAATTAATCAATAGATTTGAAATATATATTAATTTAATTATTTGTAAATTAATAGAATCTCATGGTTCTCTTCTACTTCATTTTCTATTCCTAGAAGGAAAGAGAGTTATAATATCTAGAACAAAACAATTTTCTTAAAAAAATGAATTAATAAAAAAAGAAAAAATAAGGCTAACGCTATTGCTCTTTGCAAAAAGAAAAGAGTTTCTCTCAAATATCTCTAAACTTTTTCCCATCCCAATTGGTTCCACAAACCAATCTCATCACAGAGGTACTCTTTGCAATTTAAGCTCTCTTTGCAATGGACAGTCTTCAAAGTTTTTTTTAACGATGTTTCCAATGCTTTCCTTTCTCTCTCATGTTTAATAAAACCAATTTCTCTTAAAACTTGTAGGGAGGCTACATCGTATCGAATTTCATACAACTGACGTGTTCATCGAGTTACAACAAGTGCCGCACAATAGTCTGTTCCGTGTTTGAAAAGTTGTGATTGTGACACGCTGCACATGAGGTTAGAACGAGACATGGCAAGGCAAGCCCTACGCGCGCCTGCCAACTTCTGCCACAATATTTTGTACGCAAGCTAATGTCTTTCGGCTGTTTTTGTGGGTTTTGGAAATTTTAAGCAAAGTTTTGATATTTTTATGATCAATGGGAATTAAATGGAATTATTTCCCATTATTTTTCATTATTTTAGATCTGAAGGAGATCGAACAAGTTTATAAGCCAAGGGTCCAAGCTACTCTCTATAAGTGACAAAAATGAGTTTAAAGTTGATTTCTAAACATGAATTTACTATCAAATGTTTCAAGCATGCTTTGATGTTTGAATATTTGAGGATACTGACTTATAAAGTATTTCCAAAGCATGCATTTAGAAACATTTTGGTAAACATGTTTTTATTGATGAATTTACTAATGAAAATTATAAGCAATCATGATTGTGCTAAGTTTTCAAAATGTTTAAGCTTGAAAATAATATTAGCATGTTTTAGTCTATACCTAAAATATTCTAAGATATATAGCAACCCTTCGGGAGAGATTTTCTTGTGCATAGAGGTCATTTGATTTGGATATTCAGTAAATACCTAGCTTTCCATCATTGGTATTAGATAAGAGATGAAGACTTTTAAAGATGCTTAGTTTCCCATCTCAAGGGACGAGACCCTGTACGAATGCCTAGTTTTCCATCTCATTGTAGTTATAACGAGATAGGGCACAATTGATGCCTAGAGTTTCATCTCGTAAGTATCGTATCACGGGATAGGGCTTCTATGCCTAGTTTATTGTTTTTCGTCTCGACGATTCTAGGTATAGCAACTGAAAGGGAAAGTTTGAGATAAGTTGTTTGAATTTGATTTCATTTATGTTAAGAGTTAATTGTTAAATACTTAATATTTCAAAACGATGTTTTATAAAACAATCACTCATTGGGCTATTTAGCTCACTCTTTGGATAAATTTCCCCATATGAATTACGTTGTTTGGAAAATTAAACCGTGCTTTAGTACTTCAAAGAAAACTTCTCTCCCATGTCCTCTCACCTCATGTCTGCCCCATTTGTGTTGATAACATGAAAAATATTTAGCACCTTTTAATTGACTATGTCTTTGTATCGAAATGTTGGTTCCGTCTTCTCCAAACATTCAATATTTGTTGGGATTTTTTGCTCAATCAAGGCTTATTCTTCTTTGTTCTCGACCTGCTACCTATGATTTATGATTTTGTTTTGGACATATTATTTTATCATTTTGTTTGGTTTTATATTTGTGGCTTTTGTTTTGTTTTGTTTTTTTTTTTTTTTTTTTTTTGAAAAGGAGACAACCTCTTTATTAATATTAAAATAATAATAATAATTAGACAAAAACTCAGAGTACAAGAGAGTTATACAATGAACATGTAACCATGGATCAAGGGGTGCACCTTGGCATCTCAACTAGGTTGACACCCCCATAGCACCCTCATCATATCCAACCAAGCTAAAACCCATAACAAAGGAGTAATGTCCAAAGGCAAAACAAACACAAAAAAAGCCTTCTATTTGTGGCTTTTGGTTTTGATCTTGTGTTGTCGCTTTTTGGATGTGATGAGGGCGCTAAGGGGGTGTCAACCTAATTGAGATGTCCAGGTGCGTCTGTTGATCCTCTGTCCTATTGCTCTTTGTATAATCCTCATTACATTGAGCTTTGTCTCTTCATTTTTCAATATTAATAATAGTGAGACTCATATCCTCTTTTTTTTTTAAAAAAAAATATGGGTTAATTTGATAAAAGTGTTGCTAGAAGAGATTTGGTTTGAGCACAACCAACACATTTTCCATGATAACAAAAGGGATTTGTATGGTGAAAATAGATCTATTAGATCTCTTGGAGCAATAAAAAAGAAATAAGATCTTTATGTGAAAGCCGAACTTTTTTTTATGGAGCAGTGTGAAGAAAGGCCTTTACTTTTGGGCAACATTGGAATTGGGGCATGGTTGTGCGCTTATTATCAAAAGTTGTCCCCTAACGATCAAACTGGTTCACTGTTGCGAAATGGTGGGTTAGTTTAGGACATGTCATTATTCTCGAACCTTCAGATAAATCTCCTTATCTTAGGGAATTAAAAGTTGTTCAACACAGGCTTGAAACAGACATGTATAGGGCTTCTGTATTTTCCCATAAGGAGCCAATGATTGATTATATATTGGTATGTTTTGCAAAGGGAAAGATTTCCCTAACACGTATTGTAAAAAAATATGTAGTTGGCTAGTAGTGAAAAGTTAGCAAGGCTATTCATGTTTCTCTTGGTGTTCCCTCTCACTCCTCTTGAAGCTTATTGTGGGCATTTTGTCAACTTACTTTGGGTTTCTTTTGTCTTCTGTTTTAATTAATTACTTCGTACTTATTTTACATTTTAGTTTTCATTAGTGCGTTCTGGATAGAGGATTTTGTTTAGCTCGTTGTTATTGTTGATAAAATTAAAATGCCAACGATTACAATTCTTGAGAACGGACTCATCTTTTTCCAATTCAGATGCCCAAAACTTGTTGAATGGATCCTATCTCGTTGATCGCGACATCTTGCTTGCAAAAGTATGCTCCTCCGTAAATGGACTCCAGGTATTGTCCCTAAATCCTTTGTTTTTTTATTATGTTCCTATATGGATTAAACTAGGTAGGATTCCAATGGAGTTATGGACAGATGTCAGATTGACTGTTGTGGCTAGTGTTATAGGAAAACCTCTATCTTTAGATCTAGCTACTAAGGAAAGACGAAGGTTGTCACATGCTTGAGTATGTGTTGAATCAAATGTGGACTCTCCTATGCTTGCTGAATTTACAATTCACCTTAGGGGAGAGGATTTCGTTATGACTGTGAATTATTAGTGGAAGCCTCGAAGGTGTAATTTATGCCGGTCTTTTGGGCATTCTAGTGGTAAGTGTCCTAAGATTGTGGAAAACAAAGTTCATCGAGAGGATGATGTGAGCAAGGTGGTTTCAAACAAAGAGGAGGGATGGACAATTGTATCTTGTGGATGTGGTGTTAGACTTTAAATAGTTGGAGGAAAGTAAGACTAATAGCTCCCCCATTAGGCATATTAAGGAAAAGGATGTAGGTAATCGGGATGCAATTACTCGTTATTAGGAAGAAAAGAGAGTTGGTTTATGTTCGAGAGAAGGGTAAATGTGTGGATGTGATTATGCCTAACTCTTTTGGCAGCCTTATGAAGTTAGGAAGACAAGTGGACCTTATCTATAGTGGATGACTCCCCTCCCACCCTACAAGTGGATGATACCGCTATGGTTCTTAGGCGTATGTTATTAATCACCTTAAGATCATTTCAAAATATAAATATATTTTTAGTATAAGTCCTCACGTTCGACTCTAGACTCACAAAGAAACCTTATTTGGATATTACGAATATGACAAAATTAGTGATATTAGATGACTATCAAACGATAATCATAGGGTTATCAACTTTTAAATTTACTACTTTTAAAATTTAGAAAATGTAGTGACATGAGTCATGTGATTATAAATGTTTTTGTTATTTTTGCAGGGTTCCAAAGAAAAAAGAAAAAAGTAAGATGTGATTGATAATATGTGAAAAAAGGAAAAAAATTAAAGAAACATAACTCTTGTTTAAAATTGCTTAGATTATAAATAAACAACAATAATTTTTTTTCTTTTCTGTGTAGGGAACAAAAATGAACAACGCCTCAACATCAAGAGCAGTCAGGCAGTGATATTAGCATATATGGCAGAGATGCACATTTGATATTAGCTATAAGTAATATAGCAGAAAATATGGAAGGTCATACTCAAACAGAAAAGGGACTGCTAGAAATGATTGAAAATCTTCCGTTGGTAAGCCAACCACTTCCACCTTGTGAGATGCTACCATTAACTACTGTCAAAGGTCTTGCATTAGTTTAATTGGTATGTGTGCCCTAAAGGGATAAAAGCTCTTGGCAGTGAAAGATTTTACAAAACCATTCATCAATTTTAATTTGAAAATTCCAAAATACCAGTACATTGACAATATTTAGAATCAAAGTTCTAAATAAAGAACTAAATATGCTTTTAAAATAAAAGATACATAGAACTGACTCTTGTTGGCGTCTTTGAATCTATAATCCACCGAATTGGGGACACCACCCGTTGGAGACCTTCCTATCTTCGAAGATGAGATTGGTTTGTGGAAAACAATTGGAATGAAAAAAAAAATTAGAGAGAAACTATGTAACACCCCCAATATCAAGGTATTTCTCTCAAGCTAAATTTTTAAAATTTTATTAAGATTTTAAGGAATTTGGTTGTGGTGTGGATTTAGCAGGAAGTGAAGGGGGCTTTTATGAAAAAATATACTAATACTAAAGGTTAAATAATAATAATAGAATTAATGTTATTATTAATTTAAAATATCAATTCTTTATTGATTCACGTGCAACCCCATCTCTTTCTCCTTCACTCTTCCTCTTCCCCGTGCCCACCGCCGCCTGCCTCCCTTAGCCATTTTATATTACTCTTGGACGTCAGCCGGCCACGCCGTCACTGATCCCTTCGTCTCCGTTGAAGCCGAAGCACCGTTCGTCGTGAGTTCGAACTCTCAGCATCGCGTCTCACCTCTGTTTTCCAGCCAAGCTGTGATTCATTCGCGCGTAGCTCCTTCGACGTTCGCGCCACCACATTCTGCTCCAGGTGACGAGGAGCGTCACCGATTGACCTATCATCTCACCGGTGTTGTTACTTAGTTGAAGCAGCCGTCGACCAGACCTGAGCCCGTCACGTCTGTTGAAGTGTCGTCGCGCGGCTCTTCACCTTCCAGCCATGGGTTGTAAGCTGAAGTTTGTTTTTCGTTTGTTGATTAGATCTGATCTATTACACGCGTCGATTCCAGTTATTCGAAGTTGTTGCCCCCATTTTACTCTAATTTTTGGGATTTTTGTGGTAAGTTGTATTGGTGAGTGTGGTGGTTTTACATTGTAATTATCCTTGGGTTGTAGTTTTGGATAATTAGTTAAATTGTTAATTGATTCTTGAAGTTAGCGTTTGAGTTCTTTGGATTCACAACTAAATTGTAGATTTGTTGGAGTTCGATTTGCCAATACTTTGATAAGCTAGAATTTACATTGAGGAAATTAAATGAAAGAAAGTATTGTGAAAGTAATTGAGTTCCATATTCTTAGTATTAGGTTTCCTTCGTTCGAGAAATTTAAGTAACATTAAAGTAAGGGGTTTCTATTACTGGACTCTTTGAAAGTTTTGAAATGTGTTGACTGTTTGGATCTCTGGACTTAGTATGGTTTACCAAATATGTAGAAGTAGATATGATGACAAATGTATATTATGCCAGACTAGTATAGAAGTAGATACGATGGATAATGTATTTGTAAACTGAGAAAGGTGTTATGTATATATATATATCTTAACTGTCTGGTGTGTTGTTATAGTATCAACTGATTTTGTGATAGATTGAATAGATTGATCGTAAGTGTGTTAAGTGGGATTGATGATATGATTGTAACGACCCAACTTTTCTAAGTAAGTCGAGGTCGTTAATTTTTTTTACAAATAAAAGACTTTGATTAATATAAAACAAAACGTAAGCTAATTTAAAAACATCTTTAAGTCAGGCCTGAATTTCAAACATTTAAGAAAACATAAAAACAATACTATTTACAATAAACGTTTGTAAGCAAACTTTCAATTCATCTTAAACCTCACAAGAACCCATAAGCGGAAGCAAACAACATATTTCCTATGGCAGTCACGCTTCCTTCCTGCCCCTCGCCGGTTTGCCGCTTTTATTACCTTTGCCTGAAAATTAAACATAAGAAGGGTGAGTATTTAAATACTCAGTAAGAGACTCTCTACTAGTCCCGTCAGGGGAAAATAAATTGTTAACGTTCTATTGGGACACCCTGTACGGTCGCAGTCTTGTGATCCCGTAGGATACACATCTCAGTCTAACGCCCCGAGGGACGTACATATCAGTCTAGTGTTCTGCAGAAACACATATCAGTCTAATGCTCCCGAAGGTGCAAAATAAATTGGTAATCCCGTGGGACACCTACAAGGTACACATCCCAATACAATCTAACAATTTTCCCCTCATTCCGTTCAATCCATCTTTCAATTACTTCAAAACACAAAGTTCTTTCTTTCAACGTCCTAACAGTCAACTTATTTTACTTCAGTCATATGTCTGTCAATAATATGCTAATACATCAGTCAATCAAACTATACAGTCAACACACCCCTCAGTTCATCAGCACACAGTCATACTTTAACGTAACGTACACCAAATCTAAACGAAAATCACAAGTTCACATCTGCATCTCATACAAACACAATCTACAGTCTTCGTCCTGTCCACATACACACACTTATATATATATTCCATGACAATCACGATATACATTTGACGTCAAGTCTACTTCAATTCATATGCATTCATATATATTTTCAGTCAATCCACAGTATACATTTAACACATACAATTCACAGTCATAAGTGAGTCTAGTAGAAAATCTCTTACCTCAAAGTTAGGGAAGCTCCTTAATCAACTAACGTCCTCGAAACAATCCTAAGCATAACAATACAAAATTCAATTACTTTCACGATACATATGTCACTTACTTTCCTCAACTTAAGTTCCAACTCACCGATATATTGGCGAACTGAACCTTCAATAATTCACAAACGGGTTGTGAATGTAAGGGAGCCTAACGTTACTCCCAACACCTCAACGCACGAATGTCGAACTCGCAGCAAAAATCCTAAGTGTGGGTCGGTCAGCGATCGGCCAAAGGGAACGTGGCGGCTGGGCTTCACGGATGGAGACCGTCGAGAACAGACCGCGAATCTGAACGGTTACAGCAACTAGTCGGCCGACGTTGATAGCAGGTGGAGCGGCGGTTGTGAGCGGGGAGCGTGGTCGACGGAGACAGAACCGGCGGAGATGGTTGCAGAACCGTGGCTTCGACGGAGACAGAACCGGCGATGGAGACGGCAGATCGACGCGCGGGACGACTGCTGCAAGGTTGCTTCGCGAGCCGGAGATGGAGACGGCAGATCGGCGCACGGGACGACTGCTGCAAGGTTGCTTCGCGAACCGGAGATGGAGACGGCATATCGGGCGTTCGGCTTCAGTAGGGGAGACGCGGCGGTGAGGCTGGGTTTGGACGGAGCGGAGAGGAGAAGAGAAGAAGGAGATGGCCGGCGGGAGATGGTCGGCGGCTTGCTGCGAACGGAAGGAGAAGAAGAATGGAGGTCGGCGGTTGCTGCGAATGGATGGGGGTCGGTCGCGGCGCTGGGGGAATAAGAAAAGAGAAAGAGAAACGGACGAAGAGAAGTCTCGGGGTGGCGGTTTCTGGGCTGAGGCGGCGGTTACTGGGCTGCGAACGGAGAGAAGGGGAAGGGCGCACGGGGAGGAAGGAGAAGAGAGAAAAGAAAAGAAAAAGAAAAGAAAAAGAAAAAAGAAAAGAAAAGAATATATATAATAAAGAATTTTCTTTTTCTTTTCTTTTTATTTAAATTAAATAAAAATATATAAAAAATAAAAAAATGTATATATATATATATTTTTACCTTTGGGGCTTTACATTGATGAAGTAGTTTGACTATACTAGGAATGGATTGATTAAATGTTTATAACGGACTAAGGGAAAATTGTTAGCTTTGTCGATTGGGTAGTGTGCCTTGCAGGTGTCCTACGGGATCACCACCTGTTGTGCATTCTTCGAGAGCACTAGAATGACATGTGCATTCTTCGAGAGCAATAGACTGACATGTGCATTCTTCGAAAGCACTAGACTTACATGTGCTTTCTGAAGAGCACTAGACTAATATTTGTGTCCTTTAGGGCATTGGACTGATTATGTGTATTTCTACATGATCACAAGACTTTTAAAGTGCAGGGCACCTCCAATAGGAAGTTAACAATTTTATTTTTCTTCTAACAGGATCAGTAGTGGGTCTCTTACTGGGTATGTTTATACTCACCCTTTTATGTTTAATCTTTTTCCGCGAAACTGCCATAGGGAAATGTCCTTCAAATTGCTTATACTTTATATTTTTTTTATTTTGGTTTTCTTTAGTAATTGAGACTGTTTTGGGTTTCATGATTGAACGACATTTATGTTCTTGAACTTTCTTTATTATCGATACTTTTACACTTTCAAAATTTTATTTGAAATAAAGCCCGAATAAAAACTCTTTAATGTTGTTAAAAAATATTTTTTTTAAAATTATAAAGTCTTATGGTTAAAGGACGAATCTAGTCTTAAAGTAATAACTTCAGCTTAATTCGAAAAATTAGGTCGTTACAATCTATTTTGCATAAAAGAAATTTTGGTTAAGAAAAGCTGTTTTTCTTCTACATATTTATAACTCTCTTTCTTTCATTGAGTAGGAGACGGGGTAGGAGAAAATCATAGGATTCTATTAACTTAAAAAATATTAAATTAATAGAAGTTTCAAATCAACTAACTAATTAACCATTAATCAATTAGTTAATAATTAATTAAATCATATTTAATTAATATTTCATTTAAATCTTATTGAATGAATATCTCTCCAATACCTTGTAGTTTTATATTAAATTAATTAAATCAAATTTAATTAAATAATATTAAACTAAACTATTAATTAATTAATAACTAAATTAAATATTTTATATTTAACTTAAGTTAAATTTGAATCATATTCTAATATAACTTTTATCTCATAACTAAATTAAATTTATATAATAAAGTTTCATTAACATACAAACTTTATATTATAATGTATCACTGTATATTATACTAATTATACTAATTTCCAAAATAAATTTGAATATTTCAAATTAGAACCAATATAAATAAATCACATTATCATTTTGTATCATCCATTACTTTGTATTTAGTCATACTAATTGGATCAACCTAATACATAAAACAAATATAGAAAAATTAAAAAAAAAAAAAGCATGCACAAATAGAGACAAATAGACATTGATAGTTATCTATCTCTATCTATCTGAAACAAGCACACATAAATTGTTATTTTTCTCTATCGATAGACAAAAATAGCAGTCTATTTATATCTACCTGAGATACAAACATTAAAAAAAAAAACCTTACCAATAAAATTCTTGAATTTATTTTAAATGCAACACGTTTTCAGCCCAAGAAGTCAAACAACTCTTCATTGTAAAAGTAGCTTTACTTCTTTCATCAAACCACTTTTGCAATACATCTCTAATTGAACTAAGCATGGTAGCTATAGGTAGTTCTCTAAGATCTTTAAAAACTAAATTTACACTGTCTACACAATTTGATGTCATATAAAATAAATGATTAATTGTTGTCAATCCGAAAACGATCACAGTTGTTTAATCAAATAAATTGTCACGATTACCCTATATGTGACAAAAAAAAAATGTCGTCAATAGCAAAACAATGACATTTTTATACAAAAAAACTGTCGCGATTAACATATTCATGACAATTAAAAAATGTCACAATAAATGAATTCGCGACATTTATTTAACCGTCGTTAATACACAAATGATGATAGTTATTTGTTGTCATAAAATAAAATATGACAGTTATTTGACGTCGTTGAATTCTGATTAACGACATTTATTTCATGTCATAAAATAACTTATTGCGACAGTTTTTAAAAACTGTCATTGAAGGACTTTCCATGACTCCCGCTTCTATGACTGAAAATAACTGTCGCGAATTTCGTTTACGACAGTAAATAACTGTCGTCGTAGACCACTTTTGTACTAGTGTGATGTCATCATTCTATATATGAAACTCATTATACCTGAGATAGATTCAACCAATTTATCAAAGAACCTTGGAATCAACATGTATGATTTAACTGTGTCACCTTTTAATATCTTTACTATGTGTTCTTTTGCCCTCCAAGCTTTCTGCTAACTTATATTAACTCGAAGATTTGTACATGCCTTATGCACAATTGCTTTCGGAATGAAACGATCAGTAGACATGAACCTGAACTCATCTATCAAGCAACTGTCAATTACTGTTGAAGAAGCTTGCATATGACAACTAGTATTCAATGAACGGTTATGTTCATAATTCTACTTATCTATCCAATTGAATATGTTCACATATTAAATCAACTAGAGAATTAAAGCTGACTCGGACATCTACCAAAATTTCAGCAACTAAGTAATTCTCATAAATATTACATCCATTCCATTGACCTCCATAAAAAACAACAATAGGAAAAGACATTATAATCTGTAAAAAAAAAAAAAATTAAGTATTTAATTGGGATAGAAAGAAATAGATAGACATAGATATACATTTATTACTGAATAAAAGAATAAAATGTACAAAATAATAATACTAAACACAATGCAAGAATAAGTAAACGATCGTGCAATGCAATAATATACATTAAACGATCCTATTAACCGTGATAAACGACCATTTAACAACGGTAAATGATAATATTGATTAAAATAAATTTATCGTGTTGACATGGGTACACGATCATATGATATTGGTGATCGTATTGAATAGTGTAAACAATCGTCTTGTTATCGGTACACGATCGTGTTAATATTTGTAAGTGATTCTATTGATAGTTGGTAACTGATCGTGTAATTCCATGTAAATTATCGTAAAAAACTTTAAACTACTCGATCTTTATAAATGAAGTACATAATTCTTACATTAATACTTAAAATTTGGTTGTAACGATCCAACTTTTCTAACTAAGTTGAAGTCATTAATTTGGACAAAGAGACCTTGATTGACACAAATTATATAGTAAAATTCACTTGAAATCATACGATCAAAGAGAAACAAACTTAAGTTCGGGCCCTATTTCAAATAACCAAAACTTTAAAAGTACTATTTACAAAACAACAGTTCGTAAACTCAGTTCCATCACAAAATTTTTAAACAACCTCATGTACAAAGGAAAAACAAGAAACATAAAGCGAAAGCATTTTGAAGAACATTCCCTTATGGCAATCACGTCTCCTTCTTGTCCCTCGTCGGTCTACCTCCTTTGTTACCTTTGCCTGAAATAGTTAAACATGAAAGGATGAGTATAAACATACCCAATAAGAGACCCGCTATTGGTCCCATTAGGGGAAAAAGAAACTGTTAACTTCCTATTGGGGTACCCTGCACAGTCACAGTCTTGTGATCCCGTAGGATACACATAATCAGTCTAAACACCTCAAAGGACGCATAAATCAGTCTACTGTTCTGCAGAAACACATATCAGTCTAATGCTCTCGAAGGATGCACATATCAATCTAGTGCTATCGAAGGATGCACATATCAGGTGGTGATCCCGTAGGACACCCGCAAGGTAACTACCCAATAGAAATCTAACAATTTTCCCCTCAATCCATTCTAAACATCTTAACACTCATTCATAGTACAGTCCAGCTACTTCAACATATAATCCTTTCACTTAACACCTTAATAGTCAACCTATCTCACTTGAGCCCAATGTCCGCCAGTAACATATCAATACATCAGTCAATCAAACTATATAGTTATAACACCCCTCAATTCACCAGTACACAGCCCTACTTTAGTATAACCTACACCCAATCTAAACGACAATCACAAGTTCACATCCACATTCCATACAAACACAATCTACAATTGTCGTCCTGTCTACATCCATACATATATATATATTCCCAGACAATCACAATATGCATTCAACATCAAGTCTACATCAATCCATGTATATATATTTTTTTTCAGTCATTCACAGTATACATTCAACACCAAGTCTACATCCATATGTATATATATCGTTTTGACATCTTTACTCAATCAGAGGTAACTATACAGACAGCACAATTCAAAACTATAGGTGAGTCCAGTAGTAGAGAATCCCTTACCTTATAACCTTACTTAAGCTTCTTTTTCAAACTAAAGTGCAACGAACCGACCTAAACATAATTGAAGAGAAATCAATCACTTCCACAAACAATTTAATCCATTCAATTCACTCTATATGTAAATTCCATAACTTACCCAAATTGTGGAGAATCAAATTCTAACGGAGACGGATCGGTGCAACAAATAACCGAACAATTCAGATCTAAACATACATGGCGTGACAGAACTGGAGTGACTCGGGCTAACGGTTATGCGACGATAGGAAAAAATTTGCTTGACGTTCGGTGTAGGTGGAAGACGGTGGTGAAGTTGATTGGAGAAGGAAAAGAGAAGGAAGAAAAGAGAGATTATGCATACACTGTGAGAAGCACACAAAAAAATTGAAAATAAATTGAAAAGAAGAGAGAGATAAGTCTGAGGGAGAAATATTCATTTCCTTTTCAAAGTGAATTGCAAAGAAATTTTCTCAAATTGAAAAGAAAGGAGAAATATACAAAGTCAGCCACCGCTTCTTCTCCCTTCAGTTTGCAGTTTTCGTCTCCCTCTCTTCTATTATTAAAATAAATAAATAAAATATCACAACCCGACTTAACACAAACTATTTACTCCAACTTTTTAAACTACAAATTTAATTTCTCAACTTTTAAACTATTTTAAACTTACAAATCTACTTTATTCATTTCTTCAGATTTATATCTAACAAATAAAAAAAAATCAAAATTTATAGACACTTAAAACATAAAATTGAAAGACCTATTAAACAATTGAAAGGTTTAAGAGGTAACTAGACAAACTTTAAAAGTTCTAAGGGAAAGAATCTTTTGTTTAACTATTACAGTAATTAATTTTGAAAATATGTTATTTTAAAAAACTACAAGTGTTTGACAACTCTTTGAAAGCTATTGAAATACTCTCAAATTGTATTTTAAGCAATTTTAATAAAAAGAAAGTCTACATAAAAAAATTACCCTTTTTAAAGGAACATTTTTTCTCTAATCACTCCAATGGAACTCAAACACGTACTTCAAGTTAATTCTGGTATCCAAGAATCAGTCTCATCCAACATAAACAAGAACATTCAACTTGATAGAACTTCATTACCTCATTTTTACAATTCCCAAAGTTACTAAATGAAGGACCATTCCTAAAACATACTTACATCCAACTTTCTCCATGAATAAACTTATCGTCTTTTATGTACTGATGAATATAGAGATGGAGCGATCAGAGTTTGTTTATGTACCAAATTAGAGTGAGTTGAGAAAAGAGTGGATTTACACAAGGACGAAATGGCTGGCTGCTGCTTGTTCAAAACTGAAAGTTAGGGTGACCTTGTTTCTCATAGGGACTCAGCAAATTGAGGGGCCTCCAGGTCAACTTCTGGTCTCATTATACATGCCATTAGCCATTCAACGTTGAAAGTCCATATCCCTTTTTGTACGGCCACCAAGGCTTCCTCCACGTCTTCCTCACAAGCCACAAAGATCGTCTTCCATACGTTGTTTACTTTATCTAGCTCATGAATCACCTAAATTTTCAAGCATAATGAATTTGCCAAATGAGAGAAAAAATTATGTATATACTACAAGGAAATTGCAAGAATTCACCCTATCAAAAAATATTAAACAAATTCTTGTTCTAGTCCCTAAAATTTTCCATCTTTTCCCAACTTTCAAAATGATTCCTATGAGATATATTCCAATCACATATAGCAGAAATGACCGATGAGTATTGGATAAATGAATATTAGTTGATAAAATAATTTACAAAATACTAAAATCGTTAGTTGGCTACGTTTTGGAAGCTCGATGATTAAAATGGATGTTTTGAAAGTTCTAAGGCTAAAATGGAATTTAAATCAACATAATAGTAAGTTCAAGATCAAAGACAAGCTAAACAATAAAATGTTGCAAGCAGAAAACAATCTAATCATAATTAGAAACATGAATGTATGTATTTGTAAACCAAATCACAAAAAATAACTCCAAATTTCGATCTAGAGACAATTAAAAACTTGAACAAATTTGATAATTAAAGAAACACGGAGATGGCCATATGACCCCTTGTGCATAGACTTTTTACATTACATGCTCAATTCCTAGGATCAAAACAAACATAAATATTAAAGACTTAAGAAGCACATACACTCTAGTTTGGCTAGTGTATCAATAAACAATATGTATGGAACACTCGGAGAACACGTGTTGAACACTAGTTAGTACAGTAGATGTGTTAGACAACAAGTATTCCAATGCAATAAAGGTCAAGATTGGTCACACACACATATTAAACTCTTGGCTTTGAATAAGTTTTGAGTGAAGGACAAGCTTATTTTTAAGCATATAAATACATAAACTTATTGACTTTGAATTTCTATATAAATATGATACATACTTTTTAAATTATATATATTAAAACTGTGTTCTAGCACTATCCTATATTTTTTAGAAAAAAATGACACGTCACCATGTCTATGATTTATTGACCCATGTCTAGAATTCGTATACGTGCTTGTTTGTTGAGAACTTCACGTCTTCATTAGATGGGAGGATAGCCATATTATAGTGGTTGTATATGTAATATAGAGAACCAAACCTAGTACTCGAGATTTGTACAATAACAGAGAACTTACATTTCCACCGGTTGACTTGACTATCAGGGATAGAGTTTTAGGTGGTGGTTGAGCGTGAGCTGATATGCAAACATCATACCCTTCAAATAAAGCTCAAGAACATGCTTTTGCCCTAGAACTGCAGCTTTTAGGCTGGCTCGATACTTCGATATGTAGTCATCATCATTTAGTATGAAGGCAACTCGTCTGCAGATCAATAAGGAATTAATCAATCACAAAAATTAGGTAGGATGAAAAACATAAGTGGAAGAAAATACATTACGCTTTGATACTAGCAAGCCATTCGAACTTACCAACAAATCTGCCTTCCCGTTAGGTTTCCTTTAACCAACTGGAGGAGAAAATCCAAGCTCTGAGTAATTTGCAATTAACTTGCAATTTTAGTAACAAGATATAGTAAAAATTATGAGCAAGAGCACACTGACACACTTGAAGCCACATGGTAATGCATATGCTCGATAATCATTGAGAACATTAACAGGAGAAAATAAAGTTAAGAACAGTAGCTTGAAGAACAAAAAACATTCTACAACATAAAATCTTCAAAAACACATTGCTTAAAATCAAGTTTACTAATATAAAAGGTAAGATATTACGTTCCACTCTCCACACTACTGAAGTTCAACATTTCACATGAAAGAAATGAAATACTACTCTCAAATATAACTGAAAAAAGCATAAAGGGTAAAGAAAAAGCATAGAGAAATGCAAAAGAATCCTTGGCTTTGATATATTGAAAGGTAAAGAATATCAACCATAGATGCCCGGGAGAAGAACTCCTACAAATACACACTTAACGCAGATTATCATTCGCTAACATGAGACCTTCTAGAGGAATTCTGTTAGGATACTTCCAAACAAGAACAAGATCTTAATTTATTATAATGAACTATAAGAAAATACAAGATAAAACCAAGTATAAGGCACTTGGAACCTCCCTCTTGAGTACCCTCACCCAAGCCCTAGATCACTCCCCAGAATTCTCCCCTCACTTACCCTCCCTCCATTTATAATAAGATGTAACCACACTTACATAATAACTACTAGTAACTTTCTAAATATCTAATTACCCTTATACCCCTAACCTTATAATAATCTAAGTATCTAACATTACCCGATCCTTCAAAACACCTTGTCCTCAAGGTGTGCTTACAAACATGATCAAGGCCCCTTTCTCTTTTTTTCTCTTTTTAATTGCAAACAATCCCCAGCATTCTGCTCTTCAATGTTGAAAAAGAAATCCTCCCCTTCGGCTTTGAAAAACTCTTGATTCCAATAAGGTCCATTGACTTCAGCCCACAAAGCAGCCCAATGTACTTGAATTTTCCTTTTCCAAAACACATTGTCTTAGTTAACCCTTTGCATATCACCAACAAGTGTTTAATTTTCAAACTCTTCATCTCTAGTGGGCTCGGCCATAATCAAAGTGTTGCGTCAAGACCAAAATCATATTGCCGCCGGTTTCATTCCTAGGACCCACCTACATACACGTTTTTCTTCCCTCCTATTTTTGGAACTCTCCACCCACTTCATCTACAAAATGATGTGCCCCCAATGTTTTATTTAGAATAAGTTGAAGCCCACTTGAAATAGTAAAACCCAAGATTGTTACTTTTGTCCTAATCCTCTTTCCTACCAATTTCTACCACGTCATTGTCACCATCATGTGTGTAGCAACTTCTTCCTCGTCACGTGATTCACCCCTATTCCAGACCACCTTCTCGAGCCTCTGTAGACCGGTAACTGTCGGCTTCTTCTTTCTCCATTGCAACCAGCCATTTTGTGTTTCTTTGAGCAACAAATTTTTCTCCACTCGCGTCTTCATTTCGAGCCTCACAGGTAATCCTCGTCGACCTTCCTCTATAGTTTCTTCTTGGTCACTCTTTGCCATCCTCTTCACCTTCGTTGTATAACCGTTGCAATCGCGTTTTCCTCGATTCTTCTATGGATTTAGCAACTTCTTGGAATCCATCGATTTATGGACCTGAAGATTCCAATCCGTTCTAAATAAACACAATCCAGATCAGTGCCACTGAACACAGGCATTTCAACCTTCTTGAATTTGCTATGATCGTTCGAGTTTTCATCCCTTTTAAAGTTGTTTGTTTTACCTTCTACCTTGATTTCCTTCAATGTCTTACCTCCACCTTCGATGATACTCTCAATCGTTGGTCCTTTGCTCGACGATCCTTCCATTCTTCCGGAGATTTTCGAATTATCCTTCTGCTATTCCTTCGATGCATTTAGCAACCGTTCTTGTTTTTCCAACTAGATGACCAGTCTTTCGATGCTTTCTGGCAAGGATAACAAGTTTTATTCAATTGCCAGCAACTTGTGTAACTCCACTTGTATCCCCGAGATTTCCTTATCAGAGGTCTCCAACTTCTCTTCGATCCGTTTTTGTGCTGCTCTATCGTTCTCCCAAGTTAAAACGCTCTGATACCAATTTGTTAAGATACTGTAAATATACGGCAAGTGTATCTTACTTTATTGAATTACCTCAACGAATTACAGTATAGAGAATAAAAAATCACTCACATCTACTTCCTAAAGGCACACTCCAGTGAGGATCACAACAAAGAACAAGAAAAACTAAGAACAAACCGCAACCATGAAAATGACCAAAACAAACAATAAAAAGAACTTGACTTGGACCCTCTACTTCTCCCGAGCACGAAAGACGGCAGCTCTACTTCTTTGGAATATTTTGTCCCCTTTCTCCCTCCTCTTTCCTCCCTTTTATTTTGCTTTACTAACAAACTAATGGGAAAGATCTCCTCCGATATTTTCTCCTCCTATAATCTCTCCTATATTCGTGTGGGTCAATATTACCCTTTTTAATTCTTCTACTGTATTTAAATAATATTGGAGACATATACTTCCTAACAAGAACAAGATCTGAATTTATTATAATGTAACTATAAGAAAATACAAATAAAACCAAGTATAAAGCACTTGGAACCCTCCCTCTTGAGTACTCTCACCCAAGCCTTATATCACTCCCCAAAATTCTCCCAACTTACCCTCCCTCCATTTATAATAACATGTAACCACCCTAGTTACCACACTTACATAATAACTACTAGTAACCACACTTACACAATAACTACTAGTAACTTCCTAAATATCTAATTACCCTTATACCCCAACCCTATACTAATCTAGGTATCTAACAAATTCCATAACATAATGTATTAGGGGAAGAAGGAAATCGAGGATAAAAACACTAGCTAGCCAACAAATATCTTTCATTAGTGAGCTTGAGCCATTTTACACGTAAAATGGGAAAAGTAAGCCTGAAACCCAAATTAGCCTAATGGTTGTCTTAACAACCACTACCCACCATCACGATAGAAACAACTGAGAAGGAAGAGCATGATACAATCCAACTCAAACATAAGAATTGATTTTGATGTTTAATTAAAAGTAAACAGGCAGTAGAATAAGAAACTATGCCCTTTTAGATCTAGAAGGTTCACAACAATTTCCAGCCTAAGCACAACTACGAGGCAATGGAAGAATAACGACAAAGGCCTTGTGTGCATGGAATCGCTAACTTTTGTGCAAATGAGATGATTATCGGTATTCAAAGGCCAAAAGGATACATAGAAGAGTGTTCGTCTAAGGTTGCAAGACTAACCCTGAAAAGAGAGCAATACAAAAATTTAGAGTTTTCCGCAAATTTCCTGTAATGACATGAGTGCTTGTACTCCCATCAGCAGTGAGAGAACCACCAAGCTCCTCAATCATCTGAATCAGAAAACAACTGCACATTAGAGCAGTCACAATTTGGAATAAATAGAACTTTTTATTGTTAGAATCTTAGAATATTTATGAAAAGTTTATGGGAATATTTTTCTTAATTCCTAAATATTTTCCTTTTTTATTCCTCTGTATATTCTATTTATTCTCCCTTGTACCTATTGTATTTTTCATCAAAAAATAATAAGAAGAAAAATATAGTGGTTTTTCTCCTGGTACACAGGTTTCCACATAAAGTTCTGTGTTTATTTGTCTCCCTTTCAATATGGTATCTGAGCAGGTGGTCCAAGAAGGTCTTGTGTTCAAGCCTCGCATTGTCGTTTCCTCCCCAATTAAAATCCGTTTCCAGTTGTTGGGCCTTTCAAATATTTCAAGCCCACAAGTGAGGAGAGTGTTGGTGATATATAATTGAATTTTCTTTCTTTTTTTAAAAAAGGATACGAGTCTCACTATTATTAATATAAAGAAAGAGACAAAGCTCAATGTACATGAGGATTATACAAAGAGCAAAAGGGGAGAGGGAAGATCAACAGGCGCATCCGGGCATCTCAAACTAGGTTGACACCCCCTTAGTGCCCTCAAAACATCCAAAAAGCGACAACACAAGATCAAAACAAAAAGCCACAAAAACAAAGACAAACAAAATGATAAAAAGAATCTTTCCAAAGCAAAATCATAATCCAAGGCAGCATGCTGAGAACAAAGAAGAATAAGCCTTGATTGGTTGAGCAAAAACTGTTTGAAGCAGAGGGTTGATCCGAAAGTTCTGATCATCACAATATCCTACGTCGAAGATCTTCTTTTGCATTACATTTTCTAAAATTTCCAATCCACTCTGTTAAAGGCCTTTTCAAGGTCTAATTTAATGATCCATCTTTTCTTTTTTCGGATACTATAGACCTCCACAGTTTCTTTTGCTATTAAAATAGGATCCAATATTTGGCACTCTTCCAGAAAGCCACATTGTAATGGAGAAGTATGTTAGGATTCTAACAATAAAACACAAAATATCCTAACCAAATGGCTAAACAGAGGCAGCACTCTGTAATTCTTTATTTATGTAAAAGCCAAAACACATTCAACTGTAGTAGATATGAAAAATAAAGGATGAACAACATAGAAAACTTACCCAGCTCCTTTATACGGGGCTGGATACCCTCAGGCTACAACAACCTTTACTCTCCTTGAAATAACCAAAAAAGACCTAGCCTCCCTACCCCAACATTACATATTTATACCTCTCTCTCTCATCCCTCCTGGCGGGCCCCACCTGCACGATCCTCTCCCATTATTCTCTCATCATTGGTTGCTAAGGAATTTCCCTTTCTACCGTTCCTTTTATAGGTATAGATAATAGGAGGTCTTACAAAGTAATACTTGGCCTGACTTTCTTTAATCTTTCTGCGAGAACCTTTCCAAACAACTTATAAATTAATGTTGAAACAACTTATAAGCCACACTGTAATGACATTCCTTCTCTTGACCGAACTTCAATAATCGACAACTTATATTTATCCACATAATCAGCAAAACTCTTAATCTGCCACTAGCTTCAAACAAAGACCCAGCCAATTCCTTTTAAACTCCATAGTGCCTTTATAATACAACTGGCAATCTCTTCTCTTTTGGTCTCCGGAATCAATGCTCTATCTGGATTAGCTTTCTTCAAAAGATTTTTAATAGCCAATTGTTTCGAATGGCCCATGAATCCTCTAGTGTTCCATGATATAATCTCCATCTTTGCTACCTCTGCCTTATATCAATTCAATTTCACATGCTGCCAAGAAAGGAACCAACTCTTGAGGGGAAGGATACTTGCTGACCTGCACAAAATTTCTTTTTATGGGGAGGAAAACAATTTAATAAAATCTGGACCGAGAAGTCAATGTCCTCTTGTTTCTCTGTCTCTGATTGAATTATTTCTTCCTCAACTGGTTCAAATTCTGCACTACTTAAATTGGTGACTGATTCAACTTCCATGAAATCATCTTCTAGGTTCTCAACTTTTTTGAGACAAGAAGTATCTTGCACAAAATTAAAGAATGAACCAAAAAGTTTGGAGGAGGATTGAGAAAATTTATTACTTAAGGAGGAAGGCAGTACTGACCTTTTGCCAACTGAATTTGGAATTTGTATCTTCACACAACTTTCCTCTAATAAATCAGAATTAGCCAAGCTCATCCAAATGTTGCGAAAAGAAGTTCTCCCTTTGGTATAGGTCTTGAGGTGCTCATAAAATTTTTTGGCATGTATTGGAATAGCTTTCATTGCAGAGGATATTTTAGTCTTGGGAGAGGCTGGTAATTTTGGTTGAGAACTGAAAACAGGAGATGGCCAGCAAGTGAAGTTCCTTGATGGAGAGGAGACTCTGATTCTTCCTCCAATTCGTCAGAATACCAAAAGCCATTGGTATTCTGATTAATAAAATTCTTGGGGCCTACCATCTGTGTGTCAGATTTTAAAATGTCTGCAGATACATTAAGTTTGAAAAAATCTGGTCGGGGAGGGCTAGGTGAGCTATTTTTTGAGATAATAAAATACCGGCTGGCTGCCTTTTCATTATGCTAATTGAAAAATATATTTCTCTCAAGTATGCAATGACAGAAAATTAGGTTATAACTATATAAAGAATATATTTTTAGGTATTATCATTTTTTTAAAAAAATTATATTTTTATTTTTTAATAAAACCTTGCATTTGGGGATTCACATGTTGTTACTTGTCGAACCAAAAAAGATAAATTCGTGGTGAAAACTCTTTAAAAGCCTAATTCGTGGAAGGAAAAATTGAATTGTGTCGTTGAGTTATTTTGTTGTTGAAGAAGATTGGTAAAAAACCCACAGCATTAAAACTTCTTTTTGTTTGTTTAAGTATATTTTAGATTGCAGCGTATTTTCTATTTGGGTTTAGTTAGGGTTTCTCTTGTTTATTACAAGATATGCATGGATAATTCATGTTCGACTATTTGGAAAGAGGATTTATGTAGCACGGTATTATATTATGGTTTTGGAAGTGTCGAGATAAATTAAGGACTTTTTTAATCTTCTTCAACACAACCTATACGAAGGCGAAGAATAATTTGTGCTTGTATTTTAGTCGGAATAAGAAGACACATGAAGAGAATGCCCACGAGGAAAATGACCATGAGAAAAAGTTGTGTATTCCTCCATCCATAACTGAGCTCTCTAATGTGTATTCCTCCCTCCATAACTGGCTTACTTTGGACTGTTTGGATAGAAAGAAACAATAGAATTTTTAAGGATAAATCAAGTTATTGTTAACTTGTGGGAAGACATATGTAACTTGATCGGAGTTGGTCTAGGCGTCATTCATCTTGTAACCAATATGATGTTAATTACCACTCTTAACTTTAAGCTTTGTTAGATTAGGTTGTTCCGGGCTTCCCTCTAGCCTTCAACCTTGTAACTTTAACTCAATTTGAAAAACGTAAGAATGTTTTATATTCAACATTCTTCAAAATTTTCAAACGTCAAGTAATATGTACTATTACTTGAGATTTTAAAAACGTCAAGAAATATCTTAAAAATTCTTTATGTTTTAAAACGTCAAGAATTTTTATAAAAAGCCGGAGAAGAGTTATTTTTTAAATATCTTGATGTTTTTTAGACGTCAAGTAAGATCGTTTTTCTTGACGTTTTAAAAACGTCAAGTGTTATTACTATATATTTATATATATATATAAAGAAAATATTGGGTTGAATCCTTCGAAGCCCTAGACTTGTCTCTACCGCATTCGAAAATGCCAAGTTCTCTTAGAGGATCTCTCACTTCTGCTGTGTTCACCGTCCGTCCGTCCGCGTTCACCACGCCCTCTCCGAAAATGCATACTAGATCCTTTGCTTTCAGTCGTTCACCATCCACTGAGTACGAGATCCCTAAGACTTCCGCCATCTGCCATCTCTAATACTCTGAAATCGTCGTCCGTTGTCCCTCAAAGTTGTCGTCCTTCTCTACGAAAATGTCGTCCTTCTTTCGAGTCTTCATTCCCCTTTATGTCGTCCTTCTGTATTTAGAGGTTATACTTCATTCCCCTAAACCTCCATTGGTTTCCATATTTCAGAATTTGAAATCTTTATAGGATATTGCTAGTGGAAATTAAGTCAATTCTGTTTGCTCCAACTACCTCCTGATTATGCTGTCTGGTTGGGAGAAATAAAGTCTTTGTCATATTTTAAGGTAGTGTATGTTAACCAACACTTAGTGCATTTTCGTGTTTATGAGCTTATTTAGTTAATATGTTTTTGTAGGAAAAATATGATGTCAATATGGCATATTATACGATGAAATTGTAGTCATTTAACACAAAATTTTGAGGTTCTTTTTCAACTAATTATGCTTTATCTAATATATTTTTCCAAATCTTAAAAACTTTTGATTTCATTGGAGTTTATCATTAGAGGCATTACTATATTGGCTGCCTCTCAGTGGGCTATAGGTTTCCAATGGTCATTTGAGACTGATTGATAATAGCAAAAGTTAGAGCTTAAGAAGAAGGAGCGAAGAAAGTAGTGAGACAAAAGAAGAAAGAAAGCTGAGTGAAAAACGAAAATTGACAAGGTAGAGATGTGACATGAAAATGATGATGAGAAGTGAAGGAGGCACGACACAATACTGGTACACAATGACAAAGGCCTTGATAATTAAAAAAAGGATGGTGCCAAGAAAATTCAAATACAAAAAAAATGAAGGTTCTTGCAAGTGTATTGAGTGAATGGGAGAAAGAATGGATAAAAAAGGTAGAAAGAGAGAAAGAGAAGTCAAGGGTAGAGATACATAGCTTTGTATATAGAAATTTTATGTTTATACTCCATTATACGTTGTGGAGAATATAACATCCTTATATGTTTGATTCAATTTGAATGATGCAATTATTTATTTTTCTCCAATAATTCTACTTTTAGAAACTAAATTTTGAAAGCCTACTAATTTTTGCAGAATTAATTCGAGACCCCACTTTTGCTCCCCTTCCTACCTACGGTTACTTTTTGCTTAAACTTTAAAAGTTGTTTGAAACTTTTTGCTGAAACTTGTAAAATTTGTTTGAAGTTCGTATATCTCTCACATATTGCAAGGTTTCTTAATTATTTTATTGAATTTCCTCTAGAAATGCATTCAAACATGAGTTGACATTATTGGAAAAGATTCGTCACCCTAATGTAGTTCAGTTTTTTGGTGTCGTTACCCAGAATTTGCCTATGATGATTGTTTCTGAATACCATCTGAAGGTATGGATATATTTTCTTACCCTTTATTTTATATAATGAAATTATTTCATCATGTTTCATTCCAAGCATTTCATTACATATTTTGTTCATATATGATGAATGGTGATTAGTTTTTGTATCAACTTATTCCCTCTTTCATGTATATTTCATCTTCTAGGGTGATATATACCAATTTATTCCCTCTTCAATTGATTCTTGTTTTTACTCTTGGCTTATAGGTTGCTACATATTCGATGATATATTAGGAGCAAAATTGTGCAATTAGTTTATAGTTAGGGAGATTTCAATAGTAAAAAGCAAAGAGAGTAAATGGTAACAAAATCATATTGTTCACATGAAATGATAAAATAATCATTACACATTTACAAGAACAATAAATAAATTATGTGATTTTCGTGAGAAAAATGAAGAAGAAATAACTTCTAACAAAGTGAATATAAATTAAAGGAGAATATAAAATTGTTGAAATATTTATTTTCAATAATTTGAAGTTCTTTGGCTATATATAATGAAAGAGAGCCTTTCCAAGGTGTGATGCCTGGCGTCAACAATGACGCTTAGCACAGATACGGAACCGGACACCATCTTCTTGGTGTTTGTCTGTGCAAAGCCTCGAGTGGCTATGGTCTTCTTCTTCTCTGTGAGGGAAATGGTTGAAGTTGCTAGACTATTTCAATTACTATGTGAGAGGTGGCTGAATTTTATTGGACCTCTCTTCTTGGCTTACTTTTTACAATTGTTTAAAATCATCTCTTCCGAATATACTTCGTCCCCTTAGCTGCTTTCCACTTTGGTAAAATCGCCAAAGCTTTATGTGTACATTGCAAGAGACAGAGGAGCAAGGCAAAATAAGGTTATTGAACAAGGCGAAAGTTATCATTGCTAGCTGCAATTTCCTCATTCTTCTCACCTCCTTCAAACCATATTGTCTGCTATGTATGCATTTCCTAGCTAGCCTTCCCCCGGGATATTCTATTTTAGCTTTTTTCCTCTCCAGTTTCTGTTATGTATTTTACTGAATATTGATCTCCTTTTTGCTATCAAGTAGTATACCATACATGCATGTGTAGGACCTTTAATTTTATCCCTTATATTTTATAATTTGTCTTACTACTGTTATTGACTGATATACCAATATACATGTGTAAAGTATTGATCATATAATTAATATTAAATTTATTACATTCACTCATCATTTATTTTTTAGTCAATGTATGTTCATGATGCTACCATGGTCATATCATAATAGAATAGATCCAAGATTATATTATTTTCAAACCAACTGTGATTTAATTATCAAAGATATTATGATTTTGTCCAGTTTTTTTTTCAGTCCTACTAGAAAAATGGATTTTAATCAAGACATTGTGTCGTTGAAAATAAAAGAAAAAGAGGTGGGATTAGGTACATTGTGTTGTTGAAAATAAAAATATGGATTATTTCTTAAAACAATTCTATTGATACAATTTAATTTATTTCAACACAATTTTTGCCGTCAGTAATTAACGAACAATTTTTTTGTCATTAAAAAATTTTCAAATGAAAAAACCTCAAATTTCAAAATTTTATAATTTCCTCTCTCACGCACTTACAACAAAGTAAAAACCTCAAATTTTCTCTTAAGCAAAAACGATGTCGTCGAATGAAGTCTTAATGCAATTTTTTTTCTCACTCTACAAAAATGCAAAAAAATTCTCGTCGAACGAAGTGGGCTACCGAGTCGTTATGAAGAACCCTTGCCTTCCAATTTTTTGCCACTTGCCGTCGTCGATTCCACACTCCAACCACTGTTGTCGTTGCTGCCACAACAAGCCTTCACCGTCGAACCCACCAATCTAGCCACTTTCGTCGAATAAATTTATTTAGAAATATAAGTTTTAATGACACTTGAAATCAAGAAAAAGGGATATGAGGGAATAAAATGTGTCAAAAAAAATACAAAATTTTTCGTGACACAAATTGAGTTTTCATCCCACATCGTCGTTGTCTTTCTTTTCGCAAATGCTCTCTGGCGACGTTCCCCCCTCTCTATCAATTACTCTTCACGACTTTTCCTCTCTCTCAAAATTAAGCTCTCCGCCCACCGTTTGAAGGAACTCACCAAATTTGCAAGTAATTGAAGAATTTGTGGTCCATGAGATTGATTAAGTCCATTTATGAGTTAGTTTGATTAGATTATGTCACATATACATGTATTAGAATTAAGGGACACTTGCGAAAATGGCAAAATAAGTTATATAATTAAGTCCATCGAACAATACTTTATTTATTTGAGAAAGTGACAAGAACAAAGACCAGCTCACACATCAAGAGTAAAATGTCACAAATGCCCTCGTTATTGATGTACATTTGATACACCTTTACACGTTGGATACACCTAATACCCCTTGATACACTTGATACTTCTTGTTGATACACTTGATACATTTGATAGTTATAATTCATGCACTCGGTATTCATGATACACTCATACTTTTTGATACACACCTGAAACATCTTCATACACATAATACTTCTCGTTACACTTGATTCTTCTTGATACACTTGATACCCCTGAGGCCTTGATACACTTGATTAGTTTGATACACTTAAAGACTTCACTTATAAGTTTGATACGCTTGATACACCACTAATAAACTTCTTATACTTCATTGGTACACTTAACAAATTTGATATGTTTGATGTACATGCACTACAAGAAATTTACCCTTTCTCGATGACAAATATCGTCAGTAAATCTTCAAAAACTCATCGACTTTTCTTTTGCCAACGAAATTAAGCTGTCAACACACACCGTCACGTAGGTCTGTCCGAAGATCCTCTATCGATGGCAAAAAATAAACTGTCAGCAAAAATAGGAACTATCAATGAAATTGAACCATCAGTGTGCGTGTGTGTGTGCGCCGCGTGTGCGCATGTCCACATGTGCTTGGGTGTGTGTATGCGCACATACATGTGTACGTGAGTAGGTGTGTGCGTGTTTGCATGTGCATTTGTGTGCGTGCAGTTTGGTGTACGTGTGCATGTGTGCGTTTGTGTGTGTGCCTACGTTTGTGTGTGTGTGTGTGTACACGCGTGTGTGTGTGCGTGTATGGGTGCACGCGCGTGCAAGTGTATGTATGTGTGTGCGCGTGTGATTGTGTGTGAATAAGTTGATATTTTTTAATGTTGAGTTTCTCCCAATTTTAAAACAATAATTTAATTATCTTGATATTCAAGCCATTAATATTATTGTGAGATAAAGAGAGTGAATAAGTTGATATTTTTAAATTTTGAAATTCAATTAAAGTTATTTTGATACAAAATCTATTGTTGAGATTATCAAATTCTGAAAAATAATAATTTTGTTATGTTGAAATTCAATTTGGTTATTTTGAAATTCAAATTCAATTAGGTTATTTTGAAATTAGTAAGATTAAATAAAGTTAAAGTCTTGAATCCATTAGTTGAGTCCCGAGATATTAAGAAAAAAGTATGATATGAGTTGATGTATCTTTTTCAGGTAAAAAATAATTAAAAGCTGATAAATGCATAATATAAATTAATTACAACATAGAAACAAAATAATTTTAGTTGGAGAATGTGGATATTTTGGTATTTTATAAAATATTATGCACGTGCAAAAAATGTTATTTGCTAAAATTAAAAAAAAATAGTTTTGCCTTTTTTCAAAATGACCCATAAAAATGTTGCTATATCTCTTATGACAGAGTGTATATCTACTGGTTCATATTCGACCTGTTTGTTGCTAATATAATTGGATAAAATCGCATTATATTGAAATAATTACACGAATGACACTTTTAAGCCAATATTGATAGAAATTATAGTTCATTTAATGTTATTAAGTCAAATGAACATTGTTTAAAAGTCCTTCTAAACACAATTAATGTAGTTGTTTTTTAATTTTAACTCATTTATACATCTTTATGCATGCATGTGTGTGTGTACGTGTGCGCGTGTAGGTAGGTGTGCATTTGTGTATGTGCGTGCGTTCGTGCGAGTGTCGTGTGCATGTGTGTGTGGGTGTGTGCATGTTTGTATGTGTTTGTGCGTGCGTGTGTGCTTGGGTGTGTGGGTGTGCTCGCGCGTGCGTGTTTGTGCACGTGTGCGTATGTGTTTACGTGTGTGCGTATGTGTCTACGCGTGTGTGCGTTTGTGCATGTGTGTGTGCTTGTGCGCGTGTGGATAGGTGTGTGTGTGCATGCGTGCGCGTGTGCATGTGTGTGTGCGTGCGTTCGTGCGTCTGTGGGTGTCTATGTGTAGGTGTGCGTGTGCGCCTGTGTGTGTAAGTGTGCATGTGTACGTGTGTGCACAGTGCTTCTGTGCTTGTGTGCGAACAAGTTAATATTTTTTAATGTTGAGTTTCTTCCAATTTTAAAATAATAATTTAATTATCATGATATTCAAGGCATTAATGTTATTTTGAGATAAAGATAGTGAACAGGTTGATATTTTTTAATTTTGAAATTCAATTAAGGTTATTTTAATACAAAATCTATCGTTGAGACTCTCAAATTCCGAAAAATAATAATTTTGTTATTTTGAAATTCAATTTTGTTATTTTGAAATTCAAATTTAATTAGGTTATTTTGAAATTAGTATGATTGAATAAAGTTATTAATATGTTGAATTAATTAGTTGAGTCTCGAGATATTAAGAAAAATATTATGATATGAGTTGATGTATCTATTTCAAGTAAATGATAATTAAAAGTTGATAAATGCATAACATAAATTAATTACAATGTAGAAGCGAAATAATTACAGTTGAAGAATGTTGATATTTTGGTATTTTATAAAATACCATGCACGTGCAAAAAATGCTAGTTGCTAAAATTCAAAGGAAAAAGTAGTTTTGTCATTTTTCAAAATGACCCCTAAAAACGTTGTTATGTCTCTTATGACAAAGAGTGTAGATCTACTGATCCATATTCGATTTGTTTTTTGTTGGAAAAATTGGATAAGACCGCATTATATTGAAATAATTACACGAATGACACTTTTAAGCCAATATTGATAGAAATTATAATTTAATCAATGTTATTAAGTCAAATGAACATGGTTTAAAACTCTTTCTGAACATAATTAATGTATTTGTTTTTTAACTTTAATTAATTTACACTTCTTTGTGCGTGTGTGCATATGTGCGCGTGCGTGTGCGTGTGTGGATGGGTGTGTGTGCGTGCGTTGTGCACGTGTGCTTGTGTGCATGTGTGCGAACAAGTTGATATTTGTTAATGTAAAATTTCTCCCAATTTTAAAATAATAATTCAATTATCTTGATATTCAAGCCATTAATGTTATTTTGAGATAAAGATAGTGTACAAGTTGATATTTTTTAATTTTGAAATTCAATTAAAGTTATTTTGATACAAAATCTATCGTTGAGATTCTCAAATTTCGAAAAAAATAATTTTGTTATTTTGAAATTGAAATTTAATTAGGTTATTTTGAAATTAGTAAGATTGAATAAAATTAAAATCTTGAATCAATTAGTTGAGTCCCGAGATATTAAGAAAAAAGTTATGATATGGGTTGATGTATCTTTTTCAGGTAAAAAATAATTAAAAGCTAATAAATGCATAACATAAATTAATTACAACGTAGAAATGAACTAATTATTGTTTGAGATGGTGAATATTTTGGTATTTTATAAAATATCATGCACACGTGCAAAAAATTCTATTTGCTAAAATTTAAAAGAAAAAGTAGTTTTGTCATTTTTCAAAATGACCCATAAAAACGTTGCTATATCTCTTATGACAAAGAGTGTGCATCTACTGGTACATATTCGACTTGTTTTTTGTTCGTAAAATTGGATAAGACTGCATTATATTGAAATAATTACACTAATGACACTTTTAAACCAATATTGATAGAAATTATAATTTAACTAACGTTATTAAGTCAAATGAACATGGTTTAAAAGTCTTTCTAAACACAATTATTGTAGTTATTTTTTAATTTTAATTCATTTATACATCTTTGTGCATATGTGCGTGTGTGCGTGCGTGTGCGCGACTGCGTATGCGCGTGTCCACGTGTGCGTGGGTGTGTGTGTCTACGTGTGCGTGGGTGTGAGTGTCCACATGTGCGCGTTTGTGCGTGTGCGTGTGGGTGTGTGTGTATACGCGCGTGCGTGTGTACGTGAGTAGGCGTGTGCGCTTTTTGTGTTTTTCTTCCAATTTTAAAATAATAATTTAATTATCTTGATATTCAAGTCATTAAAATTATTTTGAGATAAGGTTATTTTAATATAAAATCTATCGTTGAGATTCTCAAATTCTAAAAATAATAATTTTGTACTTTTGAAATTCAATTCAATTAGGTTATTTTGAAATTAGTAAGATTGAATAATGTTATTAAAATGTTGAATCAATTAGTTGAGTCCCGAGATTTTAAGAGAAAAGTTATGATATGAGTTGATGTATCTATTTCAAGTAAAAATTAATTAAAAGTTGATTAATACATAACATAAATTAATTATAACGTAAAAACAAAATAATTATAGTTGGAGAAGGTGAATATTTTGGTATTTTAATAAAATACCATGCACGTGCAAAAAATGTTGTTTGCTAAAATTGAAAAGAAAAAGTAGTTTTGCCATTTTTCAAATTGACCCCTAAAAACGTTGGATTTTTGTGTATTCCCTTGGGCTTTCTTGTTCAATATTTAGTCAAATTGCAGTATACATAAAATTTTGTTTGTTACGTCACAAGATTTCATTCACTAATTGTGTGTATTATTTTATATTTTATACAGGAGACTCCGTTTGAGTGTTGAGCTAGTAATGGGAGGGACTACCGTTGACCCCAAAATTACAAGGTTTCATGTTGCTTACTGGATCATTAATGATTCGTCTCTATCTTTGGCTCATCGAGTGGTGGAGTTGGAACCCCCTGAAAGTGTAGATTTAGACTCTCTACCGTTGTCAAGAGCTGTTAAGTATGCAAAAATGGCCTTGAGAAATCCTATAAACTCTCTGAACAGGAGACATTCTAGTGTAAGATGAAATGCTCAAGTCCTTGAAGAAATTGAGGACACAACTCCAATTCCTAGCATGCTTTCTCCCTAAGACTATGCTGGTCCTAGCCGGAGAGTGGCATTTACATCCCAGAAAGACACACATGTATCACCTCGTGTTGGCACTTCCATTGCAATGCACAACTCTGACATATATAGTGCTGACATTTCCTTCCTTAAGCTTGAAAAAATGTGATTTGATGTCCATAAAAAGTTAACTGAGCAGTTAGATATTTTCTAATACGTATCTCACGTAATTTGATGCTCATTGATACTGCATTACTGTGTCAGGAACGTGTTGATGTAAAATCTTTCAGCTTTGATGGATCTTATTACAAGCTTTCAACTCTTCTTAGCACGACTTCTGACAGAACAAAGGTTTGATATATCTTTACACGATCGCATATCACATATGAACGATCGCATATCCCATTTGAAATATCGATCACCCTTCGTAAAACAACCGTTTAGATATTCTACACGATTGTTTGCTTAAGGATACACGATCATTTTGTAACTATTTTTTTTATTATCCATTTTTCTTTCTATACTAGAATCAGAATCAATTGTTTGATGATATTAACAACATGTATGATGATCTTCGTGATGATTCTAGTCATCACAATCTGGACAAGAATGATGACCATCAAAATAACAAACATGTGATCATCCATGAGAATCCATCTGTTCAAGAGTCACATCTTCAAGAATCTACTGTAGAGACTCAACAGTTAGTGTTTAATTCATTAGTTACTGCTTTATATTGTTTAAAATTGCTTAGATTATAAATAAACAACAATAATTTTTTTTTTTCTGTGTAGGGAACAAAAATGAACAACGCCTCAACATCAAGAGCAGTCAGGCAGTGATATTAGCATAGATGGCAGAGATGCACATTTGATATTAACTATAAGTAATATAGCAGAAAATATGGAAGGTCATACTCAAACAGAAAAGGGACTGCTAGAAATGATTGAAAATCTTTCGTTGGTAAGCCAACCACTTCCACTTTGTGAGATGCTACCGTTAACTACTGTCAAAGGTCTTGCATTAGTTTAATTGGTATGTGTGCCCTAAAGGGATAAAAGCTCTTGGCAGTGAAAGACTTTACAAAACCATTCATCAATTTTAATTTGAAAATTCCAAAATACCAGTACATTGACAATATTTAGAATCAAAGTTCTAAATAAAGAACTAAATATGCTTTTAAATTAAAAGATACATAGAACTTACTCTTGTTGACGTCTCTGAATCTATAATCCACCGAATTGGGGACACCACCCGTTGGAGACCTTCCTATCTTCGAATACTAAATGTTAAATAATAATAATATATAATAATAATAGAATTAATGTTATTATTAATTTAAAATATCAATTCTTTATTGATTCACGTGCAACCCCATCTCTTTCTCCTTCACTCTTCCTCTTCCCCGTGCCCACCGCCGCCTGCCTCCCTTAGCCATTTTATATTACTCTTGGACGTCAGCCGGCCACGCCGTCACCGATCGCTTCGTCTCCATTGAAGCTAAAACACCGTTCGTCGTGAGTTCGAACTCTCGGCATCGCGTCTCACCTCTGTTTTCCAGCCAAGCTGTGATTCATTCGCGCGTAGCTCCTTCGACGTTCGCGCCACCACATTATGCTTCAGGTGACGAGGAACGTTACCGATTGACCTATCATCTCACCGGCGTTGTTACTTAGTTGAAGCAGTCGTCGAGCAGACCTGAGCCCGTCGCGTCTGTCGAAGTGCCGTCGCGCGGCTCTTCACCTCCAGCCATGGGTTGTAAGCTGAAGTTTGTTTTTCGTTTGTTGATTAGATCTGATCTATTACACGCGTCGATTCTAGTTATTCGAAGTTGTTGCCCCCATTTTACTCTAATTTTTGGGATTTTTGTGGTAAGTTGTATTGGTGAGTGTGGTGGTTTTACATTGTAATTATCCTTGGGTTGTAGTTTTGGATAATTAGTTAAATTGTTAATTGATTCTTGAAGTTAGCGTTTGAGTTCTTTGGATTCACAACTAAATTGTAGATTTGTTGGAGTTCGATTCGCCAATACTTTGATAAAGCTAGAATTTACATTGAGGAAATTAAATGAAAGAAAGTATTGTGAAAGTAATTGAGTTCCATATTCTTAGTATTAGGTTTCCTTCGTTTGAGAAATTTGAGTAACATTAAAGTAAGGGGTTTCTATTACTGGACTCTTTGAAAGTTTTGAAATGTGTTGACTGTTTGGATCTTTGGACTTAGTATGGTTTACTAATATATGTAGAAGTAGATATGATGACAAATGTATATTATGCCAGACTGGTATAGAAGTAGATACGATGGATAATGTATTTGTAAACTGAGAAAGGTGTTATGTATATATATATATATCTTGATTGTCTGGTGTGTTGTTATAGTATCAACTGATTTGTGATAGATTGAATAGATTGAACGTGAGTGTGTTAAGTTGGATTGATGATATGATGGAGTAGTTTGACTATACTAGGAATGGATTGATTAAATGTTTATAACGAACTAAGGGAAAATTGTTAGCTTTGTCGATTGGGTAGTGTGCCTTGAAGGTGTCCTAACGGGATCACCACCTGTTGTGCATTCTTCGAGAGCACTAGAATGACATGTGCATTCTTTGAGAGCAATAGACTGACATGTGCATTCTTCGAGAGCACTAGACTGACATGTGCTTTCTGCAGAGCACTAGACTAATATTTGTGTCCTTTAGGGCATTGGACTGATTATGTGTATTCCTACATGATCACAAGACTTTTGAAGTGCAGGGCACCTCGAATAGGAAGTTAACAATTTTATTTTTCTTCTAACAGATCAGTAGTGGGTCTCTTACTGGGTATGTTTATACTCACCCTTTTATGTTTAATCTTTTTCCGCGAAACTGCCATAGGGAAATGTCCTTCAAATTGCTTCTACTTTATATTTTTTTTATTTTGGTTTTCTTTAGTAATTGAGACTGTTTGGGTTTCATGATTGAACGATTTTTATGTTCTTGAACTTTCTTTATTATCGATACTTTTACACTTTCAAAATTTTTATTTGAAATAGAGCCCGAATAAAAACTCTTTAATGTTGTTAAAAAATATATTTTTTTAAATTATAAAGTCTTATGGTTAAAGGACGAATCTAGTCTTAAAGTAATAACTTCAGCTTAATTCGAAAAATTAGGCCGTTACAATCTATTTTGTAGAAAAGAAAATCATCGATTTTATTTTGGTTAAGAAGCTGTTTTTCTTCTACATATTTATAACTCTCTTTCTTTCATTGAGTAGGAGACGGGGTAGGAGAAAATCATAGGATTCTATTAACTTAAAAATTATTAAATTAATAGAAGTTTCAAATCAACTAACTAATTAACCATTAATCAATTAGTTAATAATTAATTAATCATATTTAATTAATATTTCATTTAAATCTTATTGAATGAATATCTCTCCAATATCTTATATTTTTATATTAATTTAATTAAATAATATTAAACTAAACTATTAATTAATTATTCAATTAATTAATAACAAAATTAAATATTTTATATTTAACTTAAGTTAAATTTGAATCATATTCAAATATAACTTTATATCTCATAATTAATAATTTTAATATGAAACAAATCCACATTAAATTAATATTTGAACTCATTCAAATATTTTATCTCTCATAAATTAATTTTGAACTTTATCTAAAATCAAATTTATATAATAAAGTTTCATTAACATATAAACTTTATATTATAATGTACCACTATATATTATATAATTATACTAATTTCCAAAGTAAATTTGAATATTTCAAATTAGAACCAGCATAAATAAATCACATTATCATTTTGTATCATCCATTACTTTGTATTCAATCATACTAATTGGATCAACCTAATACATAAAACAAATATAGAATTTTTTTTTAAAAAAAAGCATGCACAAATAGAGACAAATAGACATTGATAGCTATCTATCTCCATCTATCTGAAACAAGCACACATAAATTGTTATATTTCTCTATCGGATGGACAAAAATAGCAGTCTATTTATATCTACCTGAGATACAAACATTAAAAAAAAAAAAAAACCTTACCAATAAAATTCTTGAATTTTCATGTTATTCTAAATGCAACACGTTCTCAGCCCAAGAAGTCAAACAACTCTTCATTGTAAAAGTAGCTTTACTTCTTTCATCAAACCACTTTTGCAATACATCTCTAATTGAACTAAGCATGGTAGCTACAGGTAGTTCTCTAAGAAGAAGAAGACCTTCTAAAAAAATCAACAGTTACATGAGCAACTAATGGATGTATATTAGTTGCATCTTTAGCAAAAGATAAATACCAAGCCACATCATTGTCTTTCTTTACTGGCACCACAGTTGGACCTTGCTTTTACCAAAATCAAGTAAAACAGATAATTCTACTTATCCATCCAATTGAATCTGTTCACATATTAAATCAACTAGAGAATTAAAGCTGACTCGGACATCTACCAAAATTTCAGCAACTAAGTAATTCTCATAAATATTACATCCATTCCATTGACCTCCATAAAAAACAACAATAGGAAAAGACATTATAATCTGTAAAAAAAAAAAAATTAAGTATTTAATTGTGATAGAAAGAAATAGATAGACATAGATATACATTTATTACTGAATAAAAGAATAAAATGTACAAAATGATAATACTAAACACAATGCAAGAATAAGTAAACCATCGTGCAATGAAATAATATACATTAAACGATCCTATTAACCGTGATAAACGACCATTTAACAACGGTAAATGATAATATTGATTAAAAAAAATTATCATGTTGACATGGGTACACGATCATATGATATTGGTGATCGTATTGAATAGTGTAAACAATCGTCTTGTTATCGGTACACGATTGTGTTAATATTTGTAAGTGATTCTATTGATAGTGGTAACTGATCATGTAATTCCATGTAAATTATCGTCAAAAACTTTAAACTATCGATCTTTATAATGAAGTACATAATTCTTACATTAATACTTAAAATTTGTTGTAACGACCCAACTTTTCTAACTAAGTTGAAGTCATTAATTTTGACAAAGAGACCTTGATTGACACAAAATATAATAAAATTCACTTGAAATCATACGATCAAAGAAAACAAACTTAAGTTCGGGCCCTATTTCAAATATCCAAAACTTTAAAAGTACTATTTACAAAACAACAGTTCGTAAACTCAGTTCCATCACAAAATTTTTAAACAACCTCATGTACAAAGGAAAAACAAGAAACATAAAGCGGAAGCATTTGAAGGACATTCCCTTATGGCAATCACGTCTCCTTCTTGTCCCTCGTCAGTCTACCTCCTTTGTTACCTTTGCCTGAAATAGTTAAACATGAAAGGATGAGTATAAACATACCCAATAAGAGACCCTATTGGTCCCGTTAGGGGAAAAAGAAACTGTTAACTTTCTATTGGGGTACCCTGCACAGTCACAGTCTTGTGATCCCGTAGGATACACATAATCAGTCTAACGCCTCAAAGGACGCATAAATCAGTCTAGTGTTCCGCAGAAACACATATCAGTCTAATGCTCCCGAAGGATGCACATATCAGTCTAGTGCTATCGAAGGATGCACATATCAGGTGGTGATCCTGTAGGACACCTGCAAGGTAACTACCCAATAGAAATCTAACAATTTTCCCCTCAATCCATTCTAAACATCTTAAAACTCATTCATAGTACAGTCCAACTACTTCAACATATAATCCTTTCACTGAACACCCTAATAGTCAACTTATCTCACTTTAGCCCAATGTCCGCAGTAACATATCAATACATCAGTCAATCAAACTATATAGTCATAACACCCCTCAATTCACCAGTACACAACCATACTTTAGTATAACATACACCCAATCTAAACGACAATCACAAGTTCACATCCACATTCCATACAAACACAATCTACAATTGTCGTCCTGTCTACATCCATACATATTTATATATATATATATATCCCAGACAATCACAATATGCATTCAACATCAAGTCTACATTCATACGTATATATATCGTTTCGACATCTTTACTCAATCGGAGGTAACTATACAGACAGCACAATTCAAAACTATAGGTGAGTCCAGTAGTAGAGAATCCCTTAGCTTATAACCTTACTTAAGCTTCTTTTTCAAACTAAAGTGCAACGAACCGACCTAAACATAATTGAAGAGAAATCAATCACTTCCACAAACAATTTAATCCATTCAATTCACTCTATATGTAAATTCCATAACTTACCCAAATTGTGGAGAATCAAATTCTAACGGAGACGGATCGGTGCAACAAATAACCAAACAATTCAAATCTAAACATACATGGCGTGACGGAACCGGAGTGACTCGGGCTAACGGTGATGCGACGATACGACAAAATTTGCTTGACGTTCGATGTAGGTGGAAGACGGTGGTGAAGTTGATTGGAGAATGAAAAGAGAAGGAAGAAAAGAGACGGTGGTGTGGCCGTAGGTTGAAGAGGAAGAGAAAGGAAGAAGATGAATAGGAAAAGAGAAAAAATAAGATTAAATATTATAAATATATATATATATGAAATACAAAAAAAAAGTAGAATAACGATGAAATTTTGAAAAATGAAAATTTGGATAAAGTAAAATTTGAAAATAAAGATTTGATATAAATCCAATATTTGGAGGAAAAAAAAGTGTGTTAAGATAATGTAGGAGAAAATCAATATTTATGCTAAAATTTTGCATATTTCAAAATTAGTTACAGTTTAACTAAAAAGCAGGCGAGGAGATTTTAGGGTTAATGAAAATTCAAAACACATGAAATGCTCGTGTTTGCTATTCTTCTAATAAAATTTTGCTATTTTCTCAAATGAGTGTAATCCAACAAAATGAAGTTGTGTGTGTGTGAACAAAAATGAGGTAAATAGCTTTGATGATGATGGCAAATGGGTAAAGAAAATCTTATCTTATTCTTCACTTTTCATTTAATTGACAAAAAGTAACCAACCATATGAAGGGAAAAACAAAATGCTCTCTCAGTTACTTTACTCATTTCTTTGTTCTTTGTGTGGGAGATATTTGAAATGGAGATGAATATCAAAATGAAAGAGAGATTATGCATACACTGTGAGAAGCACACAGAAAAATTGAAAATAAATTGAAAAGAAGAGAGAGATAAGTCTGAGGGAGAAATATTCATTTCCTTTTCAAAGTGAATTGCAAAGAAATTTTCTCAAATTGAAAAGAAAGGAGAAATATACAAAGTCAGCCACCGCTTCTTCTCCCTTCAGTCTGCAGTTTTCGTCTCCCTCTCTTCTATTATTAAAATAAATAAATAAAATATCACAACCCGACTTAACACAAACTATTTACTCCAACTTTTTAAACTACAAATTTAATTTCTCAACTTTTAAACTATTTTAAACTTACAAATCTACTTTATTCATTTCTTCAGATTTATATCTAACAAATAAAAAAAAATCAAAATTTATAGACACTTAAAACATAAAATTGAAAGACCTATTAAACAATTGAAAGGTTTAAGAGGTAACTAGACAAACTTTAAAATTTCGAAGGGAAAGAATCTTTTGTTTAACTATTACAGTAATTAATTTTGAAAATATGTTATTTTAGAAAAACTACAAGTGTTTGACAACTCTTTGAAAGCTATTGAAATACTCTCAAATTGTATTTTAAGCAATTTTAATAAAAAGAAAGTCTACATAAAAAAATTACCCTTTTTAAAGGAACATCTTTTCTCTAATCACTCCAATGGAACTCAAACACGTACTTCAAGTTAATTCTGGTATCCAAGAATCAGTCTCATCTAACATAAACAAGAACATTCAACTTGATAGAACTTCATTACCTCATTTTTACAATTCCCAAAGTTACTAAATGAAGGACCATTCCTAAAACATACTTACATCCAACTTTCTCCATGAATAAACTTATCGTCTTTTATGTACTGATGAATATAGAGATGGAGCGATCAGAGTTTGTTTATGTACCAAATTAGAGTGAGTTGAGAAAAGAGTGGATTTACACAAGGACGAAATGGCTGGCTGCTTGTTCAAAACTGAAAGTTAGGGTGACCTTGTTTCTCATAGGGACTCAGCAAATTAAGGGGCCTCCAAGTCTACTTCTTGTCTCATTATACATGCCATTAACCATTCAACGTTGAAAGTCCATATCCCTTTTTCTACGGCCACCAAGGCTTCCTCCACGTCTTCCTCACAAGCCACAAAGATCATCTTCCATACGTTGTTTACTTTATCTAGCTCATGAATCACCTAAATTTTCAAGCATAATGAATTTGCCAAATGAGAGAAAAAATTATGTATATACGACAAGGAAATTGCAAGAATTCACCCTATCAAAAAATATTAAACAAATTCTTGTTCTAGTCCCTAAAATTTTCCATCTTTTCCCAACTTTCAAAATGCTTCCTATGAGATATATTCCAATCACATATAGCAGAAATGACCGATGAGTATTGGATAAATGAATATTAATTGATAAAATAATTTACAAAATACTAAAACCGTTAGTTGGCTACGTTTTGGAAGCTCGATGACTAAAATGGATGTTTTGAAAGTTCTAAGGCTAAAATGGAATTTAAATCAACATAATAGTAAGTTCAAGATCAAAGACAAGCTAAACAATAAAATGTTGCGAGCAGAAAACAATCTAATCATAATTAGAAACATGGATGTATGTATTTGTACACCAAATCACAAAAAATAACTCCAGATTTTGATCTAGAGACAATTAAAAACTTGAACAAATTTGATAATTAAAGAAACACGGAGATGGCCATATGACCCCTTGTGCATAGACTTTTTACATTACATGCTCAATTCCTAGGATCAAAACAAACATAAATATTAAAGACTTAAGAAGCACATACACACAAGTTTGGCTAGTGTATCAATAAACAATATGTATGGAACACTCGGAGAACACATGTTGAACACTAGTTAGTACAGTAGATGTGTTAGACAACAAGTATTCCAATGCAATAAAGGTCAAGATTGGTCACACACACATATTAAACTCTTGGCTTTGAATAAGTTTTGAGTGAAGGACAAGCTTATTTTTAAGCATATAAATACATAAACTTATTGACTTTGAATTTCTATATAAATATGATACATACTTTTTAAATTATATATATTAAAACTGTGTTCTAGCACTATCCTATATTTTTAAGAAAAAAATGACACGTCACCATGTCTATGATTTATTGACCCATGTCTAGAATTCGTATACGTGCTTGTTTGTTGAGAACTTCACGTCTTCATTAGATGGGAGGATAGCCATATTATAGTGGTTGTATATGTAATATAGAGAACCAAACCTAGTACTCGAGATTTGTACAATAACAGAGAAATTACATTTCCACCGGCTGACTTGACTATCAGGGATAGAGTTTTAGGTGGTGGTTGAGCGTGAGCTGATATGCAAACATCATACCCTTCAAATAAAGCTCAAGAACATGCTTTTGCCCTGAGAACTGCAGCTTTTAGGCTGGCTCGATACTTCGATATGTAGTCATCATCATTTAGTATGTAAGGCAACTCGTCTGCAGATCCATAAGGAATTAATCAATCACAAAAATTAGGTAGGATGAAAAACATAAGTGGAAGAAAATACATTACGCTTTGATACTAGCAAGCCATTCGAACTTACCAACAAATCTGCCTTCCCGGTAGCTTTCCTTTAACCAACTGGAGGAGACAATCCAAGCTCTGAGTAATTTGCAATTATGAGCAAGAGCACACTGACACGCTTGAAGGCACATGGTAATGCATATGCTCGATAATCATTGAGAACATTAACAGGAGAAAATAAAGTTAAGAACAGTAGCTTGAAGAACAAAAAACATTCTACAACATAAAATCTTCAAAAACACATTGCTTAAAATCAAGTTTACTAATATAAAAGGTAAGATATTACGTTCCACTCTCCACACTACTGAAGTTCAACATTTCACATGAAAGAAATGAAATACTATTCTCAAATATAACTAAAAAAAAGCATAAATCGGTAAAGAAAAAGCATAGAGAAATGCAAAAGAATCCTTGGCTTTGATATATTGAAAGGTAAAGAATATCAACCATAGATGCCCGGAGAAGAACTCCTACAAATACACACTTAACGCAGATTATCATTCGCTAACATGAGACCTTCTAGAGTTATTCTGTTAGGATACTTCCTAACAAGAACAAGATCTTAATTTATTATAATGAACTATAAGAAAATACAAGATAAAACCAAGTATAAAGCACTTGGAACCTCCCTCTTGAGTACTCTCACCCAAGCCCTAAATCACTCCCCAGAATTCTCCCCTCACTTACCCTCCCTCCATTTATAATAAGATGTAACCACACTTACATAATAATTACTAGTAACTTTCTAAATATCTAATTACCCTTATACCCCTAACCTTATACTAATCTAGGTATCTAACATTACCCGATCCTTCAAAACACCTTGTCCTCAAGGTGTGCTTACAAACATGAAATAGTAAAACCCAAGATTGTTCCTTTTGTCCTAATCCTCTTTCCTACCAATTTCTACCACGTCATTGGAACCATCATGTGTGCAGCAACTTCTTCCTCGTCACGTGATTCACCCCTATTTCAGACCACCTTCTCGAGCCTCTGTAGACCGGTAACTGTCGGCTTCTTCTTTCTCCATTGCAACCAGCCATTTTGTGTTTCTTTGAGCAACAAATTTTTCTTCACTCGAGTCTTCATTTCGAGCCTCACAAGTAATCCTTATCGACCTTCCTCTATAGTTTCTTCTTGGTCACTCTTTGCCATCCTCTTCACCTTCATTGTATAACCGTTGCAATCGCGTTTTCCTCGATTCTTCTATGGATTCAGCAACTTCTTAGAGTCCATCGATTTATGGACCTGAAGATTCCAATCCGTTCTAAATAAACACAATCCAGATCAGTGCCACTGAACACAGGCATTTCAACCTTCTTGAATTTGCTATGATCGTTCGAGTTTTTATCCCTTTCAAACTTGTTTGTTTTACCTTCTACCTTGATTTCCTTCAATGTCTTACCTCCACCTTCGATGATACTCTCAATCATTGGTCCTTTGCTCGACGATCCTTCCATTCTTCCGGAGATTGTCGAATAAAAAGAACTTGACTTGGACCCTCTACTTCTCCCGAGCACGAAAGACGGCAGCCTCTACTTCTTTGGAATATTTTGTCCCTTTCTCCCTCCTCTTTCCTCCCTTTTATTTTGCTTTACTAACAAACTAATGGGAAAGATCTCCTCCGATATTCTCTCCTCCTATAATCTCTCCTATATTCTCGTGTGGGTCAATATTACCCTTTTTAATTCTTCTACTGTATTTAAATAATATTGGAGACATATACTTCCTAACAAGAACAAGATCTGAATTTATTATAATGTAACTATAAGAAAATACAAGATAAAACCAAGTATAAAGCACTTGGAACCCTCCCTCTTGAGTACTCTCACCCAAGCCTTATATCACTCCCCAGAATTCTCCCAACTTACCCTCCCTCCATTTATAATAACATGTAACCACCCTAGTTACCACACTTACATAATAACTACTAGTAACCACACTTACACAATAACTACTAGTAACTTTCTAAATATCTAATTACCCTTATACCCCAACCCTATACTAATCTAGGTATCTAACAAATTCCATAACATAATGTATTAGGGGAAGAAGGAAATCGAGGATAAAAACACTAGCTAGCCAACAAATATCTTTCATTAGTGAGCTTGAGCCATTTTACACGTAAAATGAGAAAAGTAAGCCTGAAACCCAAATTAGCCTAATGGTTGTCTTAACAACCACTACCCACCATCACGATAGAAACAACTGAAAAGGAAGAGCATGATACAATCCAACTCAAACATAAGAATTGATTTTGATGTTTAACTAAAAGTAAACAGGCAGTAGAATAAGAAACTATACCCTTTTAGATCTAGAAGGTTCACAACAATTTCTAGCCTAAGCACAACTACGAGGCAATGGAAGAATGACGGCAAAGGCCTTGTGTGCATGGAATCGCTAACTTTTGTGCAAATGAGATAATTATCGGTATTCAAAGGCCAAAAGGACACATAGAAGAGTGTTCGTCTAAGGCTGCAAGACTAACCCTAAAAAGATAGCAATACAAAAATTTAGAGTTTTTCTTTTCCTGTAATGACATGAGTGCTTGTACTCCCATCAGTAGTGAGAGAACCACCAAGCTCCTCAATCATCTGAATTAGAAAACAACTGCACATTAGAGCAGTCACAATTTGGAATAAATAGAACTTTTTATTGTTAGAATCTTAGAATATTTATGAAAAGTTTATGGGAATATTTTTCTTAATTCCTAAATATTTTCCTTTTTTATTCCTCTGTATATTCTATTTATTCTCCCTTGTACCTATTGTATTTTTCATCAGAAAATAATAAGAAAAAAAATATAGTGGTTTTTCTCCTGGTACACAGGTTTCCACTTAAAGTTGTGTGTTTGTTTGTCTCCCTTTCTATGGTATCCGAGCAGGTGGTCCAAGAAGGTCTTGCGTTCAAGCCTCGCATTGTCGTTTCCTCCCCAATTAAAATCCATTTCCAGTTGTTGGGCCTTTCAAATATTTCAAGCCCACAAGTGAGGAGAGTGTTGGTGATATATAATTGAATTTTCTTTCTTTTTTTAAAAAAGGATACGAGTCTCACTATTATTAATATAAAGAAAGAGACAAAGCTCAATGTACATGAGGATTATACAAAGAGCAAAAAGGGAGAGGGAAGATCAACAGGCGCGTCCGGGCATCTCAAACTAGGTTGACACCCCCTTAGTGCCCTCAAAACATCCAAAAAGCGACAACACAAGATCAAAACAAAAAGCCACAAAAACAGAGACAAACAAAATGATAAAAAGAATCTTTCCAAATCAAAATCATAATCAAAGGCAGCATGCTGAGAACAAAGAAGAATAAGCCTTGATTGGTTGAGCAAAAACTGTTTGAAGCAGAGGGCTGATCCGAAAGTCCTGATCATCAAAGACTTCAAAGTGGGGATGCTGTAAAGGCTGGCCAATATAACATAATATCCTACGTCGAAGATCTTCTTTTGCATTACATTTTCTAAAATTTCCAATCCACTCTGTTAAAGGCCTTTTCAAGGTCTAATTTAATGATCCATCTTTTCTTTTTTCGGATACTATAGACCTCCACAGTTTCTTTTGCTATTAAAATAGGATCCAAGATTTGGCACTCTTCCAGAAAGCCACATTGTAATGGAGAAGTATGTTAGATTCTAACAATAAAACACAAAATATCCTAACCAAATGGCTAAACAGAGGCAACACTCTGTAATTCTTTATTTATGTAAAAGCCAAAACACATTCAACAGTAGTAGATATGAAAAATAAAGGAAGAACAACATAGAAAACTTACCCAACTCCTTTACACGGGGCTGGATACCCTCAGGCTACAACAAACATTACATATTTATACCCCTCTCTCTCTTCCCTCCTAGCGGGCCCCACCTACACGATCCTCTCCCATTATTCTCTCATAATTGGTTGCTAAGGAATTTCCCTTTCTACCCTTCCTTTTATAGGTATAGATAATAGGAGGTCTTACAAAGTAATACCTGGCCTGACTTTCTTTAATCTTTCTGCGAGAACCTTTCCAAACAACTTATAAATTAATGTTGAAATAACTTATAAGCCACACTGTAATGACCTTCCTTCTCTTGACCGAACTTCAATAATCGACAACTTATATTTATCCATAGTGCCTTTATAATACAACTGGCAATCTCTTCTCTTTTGGTCTCCGGAATCAATGCTCTATCTGGATTAGCTTTCTTCAAAAGATTTTTAATAGCCAATTGTTTCGAATGGCCCATGAATCCTCTAGTGTTCCATGATATAATCTCCATCTTTGCTACCTCTGCCCTTATATCAATTCAATTTCACATGCTGCCAAGAAAGGAACCAACACTTGAGGGGGAAGGATACTTGCTGACCTGCACAAAATTTCTTTTTATGGGGAGGAAAACAATTTAATAAAATTTGGACCGAGAGAGTCACTGTCCTCTTGTTTCTCTGTCTCTGATTGAATTATTTCTTCCTCATTTGGTTCAAATTCTGCACTACTTACACTGGTGACTGATTCAACTTCCTTGAATTCATCTTCTAGGTTCTCAACTTTTTTTAGATAAGAAGTATCTTGCACAAAATTAAAGAATGAACCAGAAAGTTTGAAGGAGGATTGAGAAAATTTATTACCTAAGGAGGAAGGCAGTACTGACCTTTTGCCAACTGAATTTTGAATTTGTATCTTCACACAACTTTCCTCTAATAAATCAGAATTAGTTAAGCTCATCCAAATGTTGCGAAAAGTTCTCCCTTTGGTACAGGTCTTGAGGTGCTTAGAAAAATTTATGGCATGAAATGGAATAGCTTTCATTGCAGAGGATATTTTAGTCTTGGGAGAGGCTGGTAATTTTGGTTGAGAACTGAAAACAGAGAGATGGCCCGCAAGTGAAGTTCCTTGATGGAGGAGAGGACTCTGATTCTTCCTCCAATTCGTCAGAATACCAAAAGCCATTGGAATTCTGTTTAATAGAATTCTTGGGGCCTACCATCTGTGTGTCAGCTTTAAAAATGTCTGCAAATACATTAAGTTTGAAAAAATTTGGTTGGGGAGGGCTAGGTGAGCTGTTTTTTGAGATAATAAAATGCCGACTGGCTGCCTTTTCTTCTTTCGAGGTCTGTTTTTCTCTCTTTTCTGTTGAAGTCTTTTCCCCTTCTAAGTACATGGAGATGCCAGCTATACCCAAATTTGAATTTTGCCTTCTGAAAATTATTTTTTTCGGCGAGGATTCAAGGGCTGAAACTCTTTCCGGTCGAACAAGGTTTTCTTCTTCATCACCCAACTTCCTAAGTGCTTCGAAAGGATTTCTTGAGATGGATAAGCCATTCTGTTTGAGAAAATTAAGGTATTTGGGAGACCATCACTTTGGAGCTCTTCATCTAAAATCACTTAATTTATTCTACATAAATCAATAGGATTAGAAAAATCACTTTGAAATAGATCATATTGGATTATTACAGGAGCTTCTAAGGGTTCAAAATCCCCAAATTTAAGGGAAAATTTTCCTCAGTTCTCACTCTATAATTCTATAGTTGCTGGTAAGAATCCACAAAGATTTTTTCCGAACTTTAATTCTTGCTTCAGAGAACTTGATCAGATTGAGTGTTTCTAAGATTATACTTTCTAGTCCACCAAAGTAGCTTAAGCTTAAGGCTATAATTGAATTTTCTTTCAACCATCAGCTTAAAATTTTTGGTGAATCGGTGGTTTAATATTTATATTAATATTTTATAAAAAAAGTATACAGCTAATGCCATATAAAATAAATAAAGAAATACTATAAAATCTACACCCATAAAATATGCATGTGAACACATATCAGAAGATGGATATTCGTAAGTTAGAAAGACCGATAACAAAATGTCATAATTAAACAACAACATTAATATTATAGGTAGTTTCAAGCTTCATTTGTCTATTCTAGGTAGGGATATTGAATAACTCTTAAAAATAATATAAAGATTGAATCCCTAAACTTCATGTTAAAGAAACTGATTAATCATTTTTGGCAGGATGTCAGATTCGCCTTTCGAAATCCTACATGAGTAGAGCCAGCCAAATAAGCCAAGCAAGATATGCCTCTTAAGGAATATGGAGAAGTTCAATGACTGGATATGTATATGATAAGCTTTAACCTCAATTTTATTTATCAATAATGGAGAGAAGGAATCAGAAGCTTCTCTAGCTCTCCCAATTATTCTAAGAAACCTGATACAAGCTATGCCAAAACATACCCTCCCCAAACAATCATAATAATATTTATATGAAAGCATAAAAGACTCATGGCCCCCTTAACTAGCAGCATTCAGACCAACAAAACAGCTTCCCATCCTCCTCTCCTGAATCCTTTCTTGTGCCTACGGGTGTACACCTTCACTACCATGGGCCTATCAGTATGTAGAGATCGTAGAGGCTGTATGAGCCAAGGAGCTGGAAGAGTAGGATTAGGGAAGTGTGGAGTTTTCCGCTCTTTGTTTGGCCAAAAGTGTTTGTGGACTCCCGACAAGAAAATTTCAATTTTATGCCTTATTGACTTCGTATGTCCTAGGCCCTAAGAGTTTCAAAACTTTCTAGATTTCACAACTTCTTGGACCACTCCTTGTGCCAAACACCCCTTTAAAAATTACTAAGCCAAGGATATAAAACTTCAATACTATCAATAGAAAATCTCATAAAAGAAACATGAATGATGAATATTTTAGAAGACTATAAATTGGTACGGTACCTCCATGAGCTGAGTTTTCTTAGTTTCGTCTGCAATGTTCATCAGCAATATTTTAAATGGTTTTCCTAATGTGTTCTCTTCAGAATTGAGGTCCTCTGATGCCACATTTACACTTCCAAATTCTTGACAGAAATTTTGTGTACACTGATTGGTTGGATTTTTAGGATAAATACTTGATAAAATCTCATGCTTTGAATTGGCTAAAGAGCATCCTTGAGAGCATGTATCGTATATATCACTTTCAGGATCAAGATTTTTGTTAGAGTGAGAATGAAAATGGTCCAGATTGACTCCTTTTACTTTCTTTGACTTCAAGGCAGAAAGTGATGCTTCCCAAACTCTCTTTGCGCTATGTTTAGAGCAAGAACAATGTGTCTCATCCAAATTACCAAGAGTATTGGATAATTCTAACAATACTAGCTGTCGTGTTGTTCTCTATTTCTGGCAAAAGAAACCGGACCGTTGCTATCATGCACTGCATCCTGGTTTAAATAAACCGTTATGAGATAATTAAGCAACATATGGAGAATAATTTGAATTGTACTATCTTGTGGAACAAAACCTGAATTACATATACCCTGAATTTCATTTTCTTCTCCAAGGGGCACTAAAGTTACAAACTCGTCATGTTGAAAATTCAAATTTTGAATGGTATGGCTGATCAGTTGAATTTGAAACGTTGCAACCTCGATTGGCAACACTGATTCTTGCAGCATACGGGGCTTCAGGCTTTAGTAGAGAAAGTAACTTTGGAAAGTCAGTCGAACACATTGAAATTCCCTGAATGTGCGAAATCCATGGATTTTATTACACATCCCAAAGGTTATAATCAATTGGTTCTCGAAGTACGCCACCTTCATCCCCATTACAAAACTATGTTCTGTCGAGCTGATAGCACACTTGTTCTTTAAGAATGTCTTGAAGTGATGGGGAGTTCCATCAAGCATTGTGAGTGACAGGGATGGTAGATTCATTGGTACTCTCCGGACCGAACTATTCGCCTTCTTGGGGACACGCCTAAATATATCCTTAAGCTGCCATCCTCAGACGAATGGCCAAACTGAAGGATTCAATTGTATGCTTAAGGAATATCTACGACATTTTGTTGATTTTGGACAAAAGAATTGGGCCTAGTTGATGGATGTGGCTCAATTTTGTTTTAATGCACAAACTAGTCTATCCACAAGAACGAGTCCTTTCGAAATCTTGAGTGGAAGACAACCTATATTGCCTCATATTGTTGATCATCCTTATGCAGGAAAAAATCCTCAAGCTCATAACTTTACGAAAAAGTGGGAGAAGACTACGAACATCACTCGAGCATACTAAGAGAAAGTCTCGAAGCGTATGATAAGAAGCATCATCCTCTCAAGTTTTGAGCTGAAGACCAACTCTTCATAGAGTTTAAAGCAAAGAAAATTTGATTTAGAGGACATCAACATCAGCATCTCACTAGAAAATACGAAGGGCCTGTTGAAGTTCTGAAGAAAATTGGAAATGCATCCTATGGGGTATCGTTGCCTGCATGGATAAAAAATCATCTAGTAGCTCATGTGAGCAACTTGAAACCTTACCATCAATATCCAGATGACAGTAGTGCAACAATGGTGTATGGTCATCTAGTGACCTAAAGCAGAAAGACGATAAAGAAATGGAAGAAATCCTTCCTAAGAGAGTGAGGAAGGGTATACCCATGAAGAGGATACATGAATTCCTACTGAAGTGAAAGAACCTCCATGTGGAAGAAACACGTTAGGAATGTGCTGAAGACCTTGAAGCGTGAAAGAAGAAGATCGAGGAATTCTAGCTTCGCCAGTCGACAGGGACGTCAATTGTTTAAGTGGGGAGAATGTAACAAGCATGCTTGTCCAGGGCGCTGTTTGCTTATGGCCGCATGCCCAAACACCCCCAATTTACATTGTTTTAATGTTTTGTATTTAGTTTTACTTTTTGCTTTCCTTTTTATTTCATAAACCTTGGGTGTGACTTGGCTTTTTCTTATGCAAGCCTACCAGAACTAAAAAAGTCTAAAATGTACTATAGATGGGACATAGTAGTTGAGTCCCTGCCCAAGCCTTGTTGCACTCTTCGCAATCAAAGTTTTTCTTTGCAATTGACAGTCTTCAATGCTTGCTTTAACGATATTTTCATTGAATTTCTTTCTCCTCACGTTTTATAAAACATTTTCTCAAGAACGTGAAGAGAGGCTACATCGTATCATGTGTTTGTCCGTGGTTTTTGGATTTTGATCAGCTAACTTGTTGTCTACGTAAAACAAGTGCAACATAATCGCTCCTCTCGTGTTTGAAAGCTCGCGATTGTGACACAAGAAATGCACTAGCCAAGAATGCACACGAGGAGGGCTACACAAAATGCCAAGCACGCAACCAAGTGAGGTTCACAATGTGCTTGTGTGTGAGGTTAGCACGCAGGCATGCCCAACGCGTGTGAAAAGCCTCTTGTGAGATTCACACACAGTAGCCAGCGCCCAACCAAGGCCCTGCCGCCCACCCATTCGTGCCAGGCAATGTCATATTGCGTGTTGAGCTATTTTTGGTAATTTTTTGAGTTTTTTAAGTATACTTTTGATATTTTCTTGGCAAAAGATAATTAATTGTACTATTTTACCATTATTTCAGGACATGAGAAGATCGTACAAATTTATAAACCAAGGATTTGAGCTTGTATCTGTGAGTGGAAAATGTTTTATTTAAAGTGATTTCAAGCATGTTCTTAAGTCATGATTTATGACGGATTTATGATAAAATGTTTAAGTTATGTTATAAAAAGTCTTTCAAGCGTGTTATTGTTTAAAGGTATTTATTCAAGCATATTGTTTACTCTTCAAAATGCATAATATTCAAAATGTTTTCCCACTTTCTAGGTAGAGATCGTGTCCTCTAAGCCTAACTTGCTGCTACCTGTCTACTAAAGGATTTCATTTTGTTATCGTATGTGCCCTGTTATTTTGCACTAATGATAAATTAGTCTTTTGTGCTATCAGACTTAGGCTTTTGGGAAGGTTTTATAAGGTTTTGTTCTAGATAAATAAGATTACGTTTTGTCTATGTAAAACTTGTCTAAGGTTGTTAAATGAAAAAGGTTTAGCCCAATTGGTTTTAGTAAAATTTATGTGTTATGTTTCCGCTGTTATTTAGAGTTTAAAGGTTCAGGCTAAGGGTCAGATGGTGTCGTTCTTGACGTGGGTGCTATCGATTGGCTTCACGCCATATCTCGAGCCACGCAAGTAGGTGCTCGTGGTGGGGTGTGATAGCCTAAGTTGGCTTATTAACGGTTAAAATGTAAACATGTCCATAACAAAATAGTCGGGCAAGGCCCATGTGGACCGACTGGTAAAGGTTGAAGATCAAATGCTCTACCTAATGAAAGTTCCTAACTCAATTCGCTTCTTGGAAACCCGCCTTGAAGAAATTTTTTAGAAAGCTGATGCTATTAATTAAACCACCACCCAAAATCTTAAGCTAGTGATTAAAAGTAAATTTAATTATATATCACTAACAATCCCCACTTATGGGTTCGAAATATCTAAAAGGTCCAACAAGTGAAAATCAATTTTAATTGGGAAGGAAACACCAATACAGGGACTTGAACATAGGACCTTTTGGACCACCTGCTCTAATACCATATTAAACCCCAAATTCACCCAAAAGCTTAAGCTAGTGATTGAAGGTAAATTTAATTATATATTACCAAAGTATGAGGTTTCATCACAATACCAATTGGCAATGAGAGGAGTAGCTCATCTATTTTATAAGGAGTCTAAGTTTCCTTGGTTTTTCAATTGTGGGAACATGCCCCTTCAAGATGGTGCCTCTTTGGTTTCACCTATCTTGAACCAAATATCCGTTTAGGCTTAATGAGCTCTAATACCATATTGAAAGCAATATATACGAAACCAAAGCTTACGTGAAAACGCAAGAATCGAAAGAAAAGCATTGTGTTTGTAGTTTTATTATTTTTATGATAATTACAGAGGTACAGTTGGTGGTTTAATATATATCACTAACACTATTGCTGCAATGATCGATCATCTCGATGGATTACCCATTTAAGAGTTGTTGACAAGAGTTGACACTCTAGAATCAAAAGTTGTAAGAACTAGATGTTGTAATTTATGTCCTAAAACTCGTTGTAATCATAATCTATTCAATAAAGTCGTTATTGATACTATAATCTTAAACCTGTCATTTGCAAACCTGTCAAAGCTCAAAAAGTCTAAACTGTACTATAGGAGAGACCCAATAGTTGAATCCCCAACCATGTCTTATCGTATTCTTTATAATCAAATTTTTATTTGCAATTGAAAGTCTTCAACGCTTTCTTTAATGATGTTTTTAATGATATTCTCTCTCACATTTTATAAAACAATTTTTTCAAGAACGGGAAGGGAGGTTATATCATATCGTGAGTTTGTTCGTGATTTTCGAATTTTACATGACTGACTTATTGACTGAGCAAAACAAGTGTTCTTCAATTGTCCGTTCCATGTTTGAAAGATTTCGATTGTGGCACGCAGAGTGTCACAAGTGGGCTTGTCCAAGGCATTATTTGCCTATGGCCGCATGCTCGAATATCCTCAAACCACTTTATCTTTATGCTTTGTACTTAGTTTAGTCAACTGCTTTCCTTTTGTTGTCACCGACCTAAGGTGCGTCGTTTCGCAATTTTCATATGCAAGGTTGTCAAAGCTAAAAAAGTTTAAGATGTATGCATGGTAGTTGAATCCCCAACTAAGGCCTATTGTGATTTTTGCAAATCTAAGCTTTCTTTGCAATTGACAATATTCAATTTTTTCTTTAAGGATGTTATCAATGTTTTTCTTTATCTCTCACGTTTTATAAAACCAATTTCTCTCAAAAGATGAAGCGAGGCTACATCGTACCACAAGTTTGTCCGCAACTTTCAAATTTCACAAGGTTGCCTTGTTCATCAATTTAGAACAAGTGTTGCACAATCGCCCGTCCCGTATTTGAAAAGTTGCATTTTGTGACAAGTGGTATTAAAGCTTTGTTAGCTCCTTGGCTAAGCGAGATGCAATTATGTCGACAATGAAACAACTATCAAAGTTGCAATCTAAGCGACTGACTGAGATTGAAGAGGAATTCTTGGATATGAAAGAATTGCCAAAAGAAGTAAGATTTCTCCAGACCCGGCTTGAGATGTTTAAAGAAAAAGTCAGAGAAATAGACGCATTGAATGCCTAAATAGACAAACTACCCATAAATGAATTGGCGCTGAGGGTTGATTCGTTAGAACATAAAACCACCAAAGTAGGTAGTTTTGAACGTGGAAGTAGCTCTTCAAGTTCTATCGCACAAATGGAAGAGCGTGTCGAAGAGTTTGGCTTTTGACAAAATCCAACATAATCAGTTATATTTCAAGAAAGAGAAAAGTGTTTTTGCTAAATAGCGTATAAATTTTCTGGGTCACATCATCGAATGTAGAAAGATTTGAATGGACGAACATAAGTTGTGAGCTATTAAGGAGTGGAGAGCCCCCACTTCCGTGAAAGAGTTACGTTTCATCCTTCAATATATTCTAAAATAGGGTTCACCTACTATCCTCTAGACTCAGTACCGGGAGAAAGAAATAGATGGAAAAAGAAATGGGCTTGGTAATTTTTTTTTCTATGTAAATAAGAAAAAGAAATCCAATTTGGTACAAAGCCCAAATTCAATAGCCAGCCCATCAAATGAGGTCAACGACCCTATTTATAAGGATTTTCCATACAAAATTGCATGTCCATGGAATACTAAAGCCCAACAACTCAAAGATCTATTTCTAATATGAAATTCGATGGCTATAACACATATACTTGTCAGTTTCTCTCTCTTCTCCCAATTCGAACAATTCGACTTATTCCATCACACTGTTTTAAGTTTATTCCATATGAGCTAGCAAGGGAACCTAATGGACCTATATATCATGGACTCCAATGATTCAAGATTAATTGACTAAATTCTTATAGACTGAGTTAATCAACATTCGTTAACTAACGGGTCATTCATGAATGTACTGGAACGATTCAGAATCACCTCATTTGTACTAACTACAAAGCGGACGCATCCACAGTTTCTCTGAAAAAATCTGGGTTACTACAACATCACCACGATGTACAATTTTCCTGATAAGATGGTACTTACGTTCGATATGTTTTCCCCGTTTACGACTTTTATGTTCTCTTGAATTTGCAACTGCACCACTTTTGTGACAGTATAAAGTGATTGATAGATGCATATTTGGAACGACTTCCAGATCTGTCAAGAATTTTCTTAGCCATAATGCTTCTGTTGTTACTTCAAAAGTTGCTACGTATTCTACCTCCATTGTGGAATCAACTATACAAGTTTGTTTTATGCTTCTCCAAACTACTACTCTTCTATTTAGAGTGAATACTAATCCTGATGTAGACTTTCTAGCATCTTTATCAGTTTGAAAATCATAATGAGTGTATCCAGTAAGGATCAAATCTTTTGTACCATACACGAGAATGTAGTGTTTTGTTCTTCAAAGATATTTTAGAAGATTCTTAACGGTTGTCCAATGATCACGTCCAAGATTGGACTGATACCTACTGACCATCCCTACTAAGTAGCAAATGTCAAATCTAGTACACAACATTGCATATATCAAACTTCCAACAGCGGAAGCATAGGAAATTTTTCTCATATCCTCAATTTCTTGAGGTGTCTTAGGACATTGTTCCTTTGACAAATGAATTTCGTAGATGTATAATAGCATACCCTTTTTGGAATTCTACATTTTATATCTAGACAACATTTTGTCTATATAAGATGCTTGAGACATGGCTAGTGTTTTGTTCTTGCAGTTCTGTACAATTTGGATCTTAAGAACGTATTGTGCATTTCCCAGAACTTTCATTTGAAATTGCATAGCTAGCCATTTCTTGATATTAGTATGAAATCCTATGTCCTTTTCCAATAAGTAGAATATCATCTACATACAAGACTAAGAATACTACAATGGAATTGACGACCTTTTTTGTAAACATAAGGTTCGTCAACCTTTTGTATCAAAGCCATAAGATTTGATCATAGTATCAAATCTTATATTCCAGGATCTAGATGTTTGTTTTAATCCATAAATGGATTTTTTGAATCTTACAAACCTTTCGTTCTTGATCTTGATCTATAAACCCTCTCTAATTGAGTAATATAGATACTCTCTTCAAGATTGTCATTCAAAAAAAGTTGTCTTGACATCCATCTGCCAAATTTCATAATCATAAAACGTGGCGATGCATAAGACTATTCTAATTGACTTTAGCATGGCAACGATAGAGAAAGTTTCTTCATAGTCTATGTTAGAAAGAGACATGCGCAGTAGAAAAATGGAATACAAAATTACCCTAATTGCACCTATTTAACTTGCAACCCTAAATTAAAAGAATTAGGGTTTAGGAAATATTATACCTTTGTATCTATTCGAATATGAACGTCTATACCTCTCACAAAATTCCAAAAGTTTTTGAAACCAAAATGTAACACCTTAAACTTAGGATTTGGAATTCGTATCTCCAGCATTCTCTGCATCCCCTGCGACCTGGCAGCATCATCCTTACTATTCTTAAAAACTTATTAGAATGAAATTCCTCTTCACAAACCAACACGAAATCTTTCAGCATGCTTTTCCTCACTCACATGCATCCTAGGAAAATTTCCAAGAGGTCACCCAACATAGAATTTCTTCAAGCTAAGCACGCTTAACTCTGAAGTCCCTATAATCGAGCCACCGAAAAAAAAAGGTTCACATTGTTGGTATAGGTATTAAGTTTTAATTCTTTTCAGTCTTTCTTAACATGACTTTCATGTCCTCAAGGTGCACCTTGTCGGTATACTTGTCGATTTCTCTCTTTTCTCTCAATTCAAACAATTCGACTTATTCCATCACAATGTTCTAAGTTTATTCCATATGAACTAGCAGGGAAACCTAATGGACTTATATATCATGAGCTCCAACGATTCAAGATTAACTGGTTAAACTCTTTTAGACCGAGTTAATCAACATTCGTAAACTAACGGGTCATTCCACTAAAGTCTCGCAGTTGCACTCCCCTCACTATAGATATATTCTTGTCCATTTAATATAACCATGATCAATAAGTTAATCCTTCACATGTTATTCGTAACCTCGAATGGATGAAATTACTGTTTTATCCTTGAGACTACATCTTATTTCTTAAGTCTCATTGATCCACTATTGAACAATTGGTTTAAGGTCCAACCTATAAACTTAATCCCTCTCGGGCTAATGTGAGGGTGGGGCCCCTTGTTCAAGACTTGGATTCAGTGCTTAAGAGAACAACCTATCTACTAACCCTAAAACAGGTAGAAATGAATTTTGTCTTGCATCCTATGTTCCCAGCCATTCATCTGATCTTACCCTTGAAATAGGAGGCTTATTGGGAGAACGTTGATGAGATACCCTCACCTATGCAGATGTAACCCTAAAACAAGTAGAAGTGAATTCAGTCTTATGTAAGTACTTTACAGTGCTTAAGAGAACAACCTATCTACTAACCCTAAAACAGGTAGAAGTGAATTCTGTCTTGCATCCTATGTTCCCAGCCATTCATCCGATCTTACCCTTGAAATGAGAGGCTTATTGGGAGAACGTTGATGAGATACCCTCACCTATGCAAATGTAAGGATAATCTCATGTGAACAGGAGTTCATAGTTAGCTTAGGATTAAGATTAAGCTACCTAAGTCATCAATAAACGAAATAGTCAGTTCTAAACAGTAAACGGTGTTATAACGTAAAAGTGACTATTTCATGGATCAGTCTTATGTAAGTACTTTACATAGGATGCCCCCACTTTCATGTCTCTACATGAACAATTTAGGATCACCTCGTTTGTACTAATTACAAAGCGGGTCACATCCGTAGTTTCTCTAAATAAGGCACTATAGACTATTTAGGCTATACACTCGAACTTGATCCACGTTTATGTCTCGACATAAAGTTCAAATGTATTAAAAAATAGCATTAAGACTTAGTTTATTGGATTTAAGATTATAATTTTAAATTTTTCAATAACGATTTTATTGAACTGAATATGATAACAAACTACGAGTTTTAGGACATAAAATCCCAACATATGTATTTTTGCCTCTAATAATAATGTTGAAAGATGTTTGTTGTCATTTCATATGGGTGATATCTCTTCTGGTTGGACATAGTCAGGTTTTGTAATGGGTGACTTTAACGCTATCAAAATGCATTTTGAGGCTTTTGATAGGTCTTCTGTTCCTATGGATATGGAGGAGTTCGATATGGCTATTTGCGAGGCTTATTTAGTTGAACCTACAGTACAGGGTAACTGGTTCACCTGGACTAGAAAGGTTCATGGGTCTGGTTTGATAAAACGGTTTAATCGTATTCTGGTTAATGGTGTTGGATTACCGCATGCCCTTCGGGTATTTCTGATCACTCCCCTTTTATTTTATCCCAACTTTTAGCAGAGACAGTGGGTAGTTTCTTTTTGTTTCTTCAACCATTGGGTTGAGGATTCTTTGTTTATTGATGTTGTCTCTTCGATTTGGAGTCACCATGTAGGAGTTTCTCTGATTGTGAGTTTCGTGAGAAATTTACATAACCACAAGCCTACCCTCCATAGACAGTTTGGTAAGCACATTTAGAGCCTAAGTGAGGAGGTTCGTATTGCTAAAGAGTCCATGGATAAACCTCAGAGAAAGGTTGGGCAAAATCCTATGTCTGATGTTTTGAGTCGCCAAGCAGGTCTTGCCATTGAGGCCTTTTGGACGGCTGTTAGATTGGAGGAAGCCTTCATGTGTTAGAAGTCCAAGAGGTTTGTGATTTGCCTTAGAACTTGTGTTACCTCCTCGATGTTCTCCATTATGATTAATGGCTCTTTCAAGGGTTTTTTAATGGGAGGAAAGGTTTGCGGTAGGGTGATCCTTTATCTCCTTTCCTTTTTATCATGGTGATGGAGGTCCTCTCTCGTATGTTCAATCGGCCTCCTCCGAGCTATCAGTTTCACAGGCATTGTGAGAAGGTTAGCTTAACTCATCTGACCTTTGCTAATGATCTTATGATTTTTTGTACTGCTGATGATTCCTCTCTGAGTTTTATTAACGAGACTATTCGAAAGTTTGGTGATCTCTCGGGGCTATTTACTAATCTTAGTAAAATTTCTATGTTTGTTGTAGGGGTTAATAGTGATGATGTTTATCGTTTGACTACCAGTTTGGGTTTTGTCCTCAGGCATCTCCCTGTTCGTTATCTTGGGCTTCCTTTACTTTCTGGGAGGTTACGACCTACTGATTGTGCTCTCTTATTCAACGTATTACTAGTCAGATTCATTCTTGGTTTGCTAGAGTTTTATCATTTGCAGGTAGATTGCAACTGGTTCGATATGTGCTTGATAATCTTCAGGTTTACTAGGCTAACGTGTTTGTGTTGCCTGTGAGTGTGCATCATGAGGTTGATAAAATCTTGAGGTCTTATCTTTGGAGGGGTAAGGAGGAAGGTAGAGGAGGTGTTAAGGTGGCGTGGGCTGAGGTGTGTTCCTTTTAGGAGGGTGGTCTTGCTATTCTTGATGGGCCTTCTTAGAATGTTGTGAGTACTATGAAGAATCTTTGGTTGTTGCTGACTAGTTCGAGTTTTCTACGGGTTGCTTGGGTGGAGGCTTATATTCATAAAGGAAGGTCATTGTTCGAGGTCGATTCTTGTGTTGGTCGGTCTTGGTGTCTTTGCGCTATCATGTGTAAACGAGATAGTCTAAAAGAGCATGTTCAGATGGAGGTTGGGGATGGTAGGCATTGTAAACTGTGCCTGGATCCGTGGTTGCAGGGTGGTCATATCCTTCAACAAGTTGGTGAGAGAGCGCTTTATAATGTAACGAGTAGATAGGAGGCTAGGCTCTCTAAGTTTATTGGTTCGAAAGGGGAGTGGAGGTGGTCGAGGGTATCTTTGGATTTGATTAATTTATCGGATAGGGTTCAAGTTGTAAGTTCGTGTCCTAATGTTGGTGATAGGTGGGTTTGGGTTCTTGGTCGTCATAGTGGTTTTTTGATTGCTAGTGCATGGGATACTATTCATCCTCGTAGTGTTAAGGTTCGTTGGATAGGTTTCTTGTGGGGTGGGGATTGAGAGTCTCGTTATCATTTGTTTTTTCATGTCCTTTTGGGTGTGATATTTAGTCTCGGGTCCTTTAGGTTATGGCTTCCTCTCACAGGATTGGGTATTGGGGGGTTGAGTTGTTTGGGGTTTGTCATTAGAGTATTGGTAAGGGTGTGAGAAGGAAGTTGTGGTATGTTCTCTGGTGTGCTACGATTTATTTTATGTGAAAGGAGCATAATCATTGTCTCCATGGTGGTCAAGCTCGTGAGCTCATTGTTCTGTTTCAGCTTATTCCATATTGTATCAGTGCTCGTGTTGTTTATTTGCGTGAGGATGCTCATGGTATTATTTAACTTGTTTTCTTTTGATTTTTGTTTTATCTGCTTGTTCTCGGGCTGTGGGGTTGTTTGGACTTTTTATGTTTTTGTTGCTCTTAATTTTGTTGGGTTTATTATTGTTCTTTCTTTTGATACTTTGGATTCTTCCTGTTTTTGTGAGCATTGTCCGCTCTTGTGAGGTCATCCTTGTTGTATTATGATATTAACTTTTCAAAAAAAAAAAAAGATAATGCAATTCAACTTTAGATAGAAACATGATTCGAATTTTCATTTCAAGAAAATACAAGGGGACAGAACTCAAGGATTATGTGGATCACAAAACTTGAATTACTAGAATCTAAATTTCCATATGTTAGATATCATTAGAAGCAGTTAGACCAAAAGTTAATTATCAATATGTTAGTTCACAGGAACTGCATAATCAAGCACATAAACATCCACATTGTCATTCATTGTAGGCAGCTTTGATACACAAAAAATATGGATATTTTCAGAAGTTCAAGCATACACAAAAAACATATCCTTGTCAGAAAATAGCCAACTAAGAAAGAGAAGTTCAAGATTTATATACAAAGTGCAGCTGCAAAAGGACAAGCAAGATGCCAGAATCTATATATTATGCAGTCGGATATTAATTGGCAAGTACTAACAGCAAAGGTACCAAAATAAAACTGTATCAATTTATCTTGTCTAAAACTAAACAGTATATGTAAATCTTGCAAACAAACAAGTTTTTTGAATCAAAACTGTCAAAAGATTTTGATTCAAGTGATATGTGGATTGTGATCTTTTGTGTCACCCATCCATTCCTCCTGTTTTAACCATTTAAATCAATAAATAATTTTATGTTCAAACATAAGTTGGACAACCTTTGTTAAAGAACTGCTTCCCACAACAAATAGCATTAACCACCCTTTTTTAATTCAACAGATGGGAATAGAGATCGAATCTCTGATTTTTTGGTCTAAGGTACCTTTCCTAAACTTGTCGAATTCCATTTTCTACACCAACTTTAGAACGAGTATATATACATCAAGTAATTTCATGTTCAACTCAAAATTGGACAACCATAGTATTACTCCAAAGCAAACAATACTAATTGTTCCATTAAATGTTTTTTTATAGCTCTTGATTGTCTCACTTTTTTGTATTTTGAATTTACAAGCCTCTTTTTTCTTTCTTTGGTATGAAAGGTGGCAACTAGGCCTTGCTAGAACGAGTGGGGTAACCTTTCTATGGTTCTACACTTAGTTTCGAAGTTCGAAGTTTTCCTCCTACAGTGGATCATCGCTATTGATTCTTCTACTGTTAATTCGACCTCCCACGAATTCTCTTCTTCTAAGGATTCACTTTTCTCTAAGGCTATGCACTCTACTAAAAAGCCTTGATCTTCTTCCCCCAATGTTTTCATAAACTTCTTAAGACAGACCCTGACCTTGGTTAGGCTCGGATCTCCTTGGATTATCACCTTCTTCCCCTGATATGTAAATGTTAACATCATATTCTTCCAATCCACTCCAGTCGTTCCCAAGGAATACAATCACTGCATTCCAAGTATGGCAACTACCCCTCCCAACTTCAAGGGTAAAAACTCATTCACTACCTTCTAGTCTCCCAGCATTAACTCAACATCTTCACAAATTACCTTCCCTTTGACTACAGTGCCCGAGCCCAAAATAACTCCATAATTCGACGTTTCTCTTATACTCAGTTGCAACTCTTTCACTATTTTTTTCTGAAATGAAATTGCGTGTGACTCCACAATCAATTAGTACTATAGGCACCTTCCCTTGTATCATCTCTTTTACCTTCATTTTCCCTAGGTTGGATAATCCCACCACATAATTAATGGATAATTCCACCATCACTTGACTCTCCTCTACGATCTCAGGGGCATTCAATTCTTTCTGATCAATTCCTCCTTCTTCAATAATTTCATACTCCTCGCCTTCTTCCTTCACAACAATCATTCGCAATTCCCTTTGCTCTTTCATCTTGCATTTGTGGTCATGAGAATATTTCTCATTACAGCGAAAGAACAATCCCTTCTTTCTAGATTGAAATTCAGCATCAAATAAGTGCTTCGTCTGTCCCTCTTTCCGTACTTCCTCTTTTGTTGTTCCTCGTAGAGTAATAGTTCTCATCGGCCAATTCATTCCTCCTTTACTTTCTTCTGTATTCGCAATGGTATTAGGCTTGGTGCTATTATGGGAGTTTATCACCTTTTCTCCAGAATATCTAGAAAGATTTGCTTCCTGACATATATCTTCCTTGTTCTCTACCTTTTGCGCGATTCGTATCATTTGTTTTTTTCTTGTCATTTTGGGTGGGAGATTTGGTCGAGGATCCTTTTGCTTATGTCATCTTCTCATAGAATCGGTTATTGGGGGGTTGAGTTATCTTGGATTTATAATCAGGGTATTGGGAAGAGTGTGAGGAGAAAACTGTGGCGCCTTCTCTGGTGTGCTACAATTTATTTCATTTGGCAGGAGCGAAATCATCGTCTTCATGAAGGTGCTATTTGGGAGCCTATGGTTGTATTCCAGCTCATTTGGTCGTGTATTAAAGCGCGTGCTGCTTCTTGGTCGGATGGTGTTCATGGTCTTATTTAATGTTCTTTTCGTTTGCTTGTCCCCGGGTTATGGGGTTTCTCTTCTCTTTATTAACTTTGTTGTCTTTCTCTCTTCTTCTTGTCCTTTTAATGTTTGGAACACTAGTTGGTTTCTTTTGGTTTTAGTTCTTGTTCCCAAGATGTGGGGTTGTTTTGGGTACTTATGGGTTGTTTTGTCTAACTACTTGTTCTGTGAGTGTTGTTCACTCTTTTGTCTTGACCTCAGGATGTGAGGTCCACCTTGTTGTTGTATAATATTATCATTACCTTTTCAAAAAAAAAATCAAACTCAATGCTAAGTTTGACTGCTCCCTTCGAAGTGACAACAAGCCTCATTTTCGCCCTACTGTGGATCGAGGAGGATTCCTCCTCTTTTCAAAGCCCTCAATCAAACTTGACGTTATGTTTAAAACACTATGGTCTAGTTTTGGTTAGGCCAAAAGCGATGTTTTCCCCCAAAAGCTCTAATAGCTAGGGAACTCAACATGTTCTACTTGACCTAACCAACTTGACTCTGTATTTTTTATGAGCTTTTTTTAATGCATATTGCATATGTTTTTTTTATAATTGTTGATTGTCTCACTTTTTTATGGTCTGCATTTACGAGCCTCTTTTCTTTCTTTGTTATGAACTGCGGTAACTAGGCATTGCTAGAACCATGGGGTAACATTTCTATGGTTCTACACTTAGTTTCTAAGTGTGATTGCTCACCTCTAATTTTCAAAACACTTAATTTCTAAGCACATACAATGTTCACCTAGAAAAAAATGAAAATTGTTGTACTTAAGATCAAAACTAAATAGTTATGAAATAAGACATAAGAGATTTGATTTTAACAACCTTCTCGTTGTACTTGGGATCCACTCTGGCTTTGTGCTGGAAAATTGGTTTGGAGCTGATCATAAGCTTTCGGTTGCTCTTCTGTAACCTTTAGATACTCTTCAAAGCTATAAGCTTTGCTTCTGACGAAGAATCTTCTACTATTACAATACATAAGAAAATTCTATTTCATAAACCATGTATCATAATTGAGGCTGATAGAATGATTATTCTATAACCCTACCGATAGTTTCATTCTTAACATTCATAGACACGATGCATGGCAGCTATCCAATTCTATTTCATATTCTCGAGAATGGCTCGGTTTAACAATAATGTTAATTTTTGTTTTCTATTTTAAAATAATAACGCTGCTTACTAATCTTTTTTTTTCCATTTGGCATTCTACTTTTTCTACTCAGCTTTCTTTCCCTAGTGATAACAAATAATACGGGTGATAAAAAACTTAATCACTCACTTGTTTCAGCCACCGAAAGCCCTTCTGCTTTAGAAATAGAAATACGGGTGATACGGGTGTGCTGTTCATTGAACTCTCAATTTCATCAAGACCAATTTCTCACTCAAACATGGTCTTGCATTCTCTAGAAACGTCCTACAAACAAAAATGAAGAACAAAAAATACAATAAGGTCTATGAAAAAATTACAAAGGAAAATCTCAAAAACTGATATGTAAGTCATAACAACCTTAAGTCCTCTTATCATGGGTTAAAATGCACGTAAGGTTTTTCCAAGAGTCCGAGCAACCAGCATGTAAATAAGTTAAGTCAACTAAATTTGCTATAAATTTACTCGTATTAACATTATCATTGTTATAGACTTGACAACTTCAAATTTATCAATATAAAATATGCTTTAACAAAACGTACCTTGAGGTTCCTCAAACCTTATTAAAAAAGCAAATAATACAACAATTTAACAAATTTATAGTGCATATTATGTATATCAATTGATCACAACAAAATAAGATCGAACAAATACCCATGAGTAATATTTAGCCACCAAATGAATAATGATGAAAACCTGAAAACAAAATCGAGAAAAAAAGGGAACAATTCATCAACAAAACAAATTTAGGGGACTAAAAAATTGCTTACCTTATTACACACTTCAAAATATTAAGAAAAGTGGAGGGAAAAAACCAACCAATAATCAACAAATAAACTTCAACACAAATAGCCATAAATTTTCTTCTTTAAAGGTATCACAAATAAGTCCATCAGTAATACCAAAATAAAAAAGGGCAACGTGCAATTGAATTCTGCAGTCGTAAAGCTATGCTAAAGGCAGTATGAAATCAAACTTGAGCACTAACAAGAAAATTTGCAAAACAAAAATTACTAGACATCATTAACTAAAGTACCAGCACAACAATGAATGTGTAACCTCCGCAAGAGCAAACCCGAATGGAGAAGAACATGAAGAAATATATAAATAGAAGAAACATAAAAGACAAACATGAAACACATGGAAATATACAAAGGGGATAAATAAAAGTACAATTATAAAGTGATGAAGCACAAATATAGGTATCAACAGAACCAGAATACAAGTCTTACCCTATCTCGACTGTCGAGGAGTGTTAACCAACCGTCGGAAGGTTGGTTTTATTTTTTAGAAAAAGTTAATGTTGTCTGAACTCTTTTCCAAGCCACTAACCAGCCCCTCCTTATCTATGATCGACGATCAACTCCTCAACCTCTAATTACATTTAAAAGAGTGATGCGAACATTGTGTGAAATCCCAAACCTTTGATGGATCCCACCATCACTCTCTTTCTATCCCCTTCAAAACCTCATTATTTTCAAGAGAGGCCTCAAAGCTTTCTTCCAATTAACATAAAAGAAGAATGAAAGAGAAGGAGAGAAAGGGAAAGTGGTTCAAAAGCTATGGAAAAAAAAGTAAAAGAAAATGGTCTACTCATTGGCACATCTTACACAGCGAGATATTAAGAAAAAAGTTATGATATGGGTTGATGTATCTTTTTCAGGTAAAAAATAATTAAAAGCTAATAAATGCATAACATAAATTAATTACAACGTAGAAACGAAAAAATTACTGTTTGAGAAGGTGAATATTTTGGTATTTTATAAAATATCATGCACACGTGCAAAAAATTCTATTTGCTAAAATTTAAAAGAAAAAGTAGTTTTGCCATTTTTCAAAATGACCCATAAAAATGTTGCTATATCTCTTATGACAAAGAGTGTGCATCTACTGTACATATTCGACTTGTTTTTGTTCGTAAAATTGGATAAGACTGCATTATATTGAAATAATTACACTAATGACACTTTTAAAACAATATTGATAGAAAATTATAATTTAATTAGCGTTATTAAGTCAAATGAACATGGTTTAAAAGTCTTTCTAAACACAATTATTGTAGTTATTTTTTAATTTTAATTCATTTATACATCTTTGTGCATATGTGTGTGTGTGCATGCGTGTGCGCGAGTGCGTACGTGTGTGTGTATGCACGTGTCCACGTGTGCGTGGGTGTGAGTATCCACGTGTGCGCGTTTGTTCGTGTGCGTGTGCGTGTGTGTGCGTATACGCGCGCGTGCGTGTGTATATGACTAGGCGTGTGAGCTTTTTCTGCTTTTCTTCCAATTTTAAAATAATAATTTAATTATCTTGATATTCAATTCATTAAAATTATTTTGAGATAAGGTTATTTTAATATAAAATCTATCGTTGAGATTCTAAAATTCTAAAAAATAATAATTTAGTAATTTTGAAATTCAATTTGGTTATTTTGAAATTCAAATTCAGTTAGGTTATTTTGAAATTAGTAAGATTGAATAATGTTATTAAAATGTTGAATCAATTAGTTGAGTCCCGAGATTTTAAGAGAAAAGTTATGATATGAGTTGATGTATCTATTTCAAGTAAAAATTAATTAAAAGTTGATACATACATAACATAAATTAATTATAACGTAAAAACAAAATAATTATAGTTGGGGAAGGTGAATATTTTGGTATTTTATAAAATACCATGCACGTGCAAAAAATGTTGTTTGCTAAAATTGAAAAGAAAAAGTAATTTTGCCATTTTTCAAATTGACCCTAAAACGTTGGATTTTTTGTATTCCCTTGGGCTTTCTTGTTCAATATTTAGTCAAATTGCAGTATACATAAAATTTGCATTTGTTACGTCATAAGATTTCATTCACTATTTGTGTCTGTATTATTTTATATTTTACAGGAGACTCCGTTTGAGTGTTGAGCTAGTAATGAGAGGGACTACCGTTGACCCCAAAATTACAAGGTTTCATGTTGCTTACTGGATCATTAATGATTTGTCTCTATCTTTGGCTCATCGAGTGGTGGAGTTGGAACCCCCTGAAAGTGTAGATTTAGACTCTCTACCGTTGTCAAGAGCTGTTAAGTATGCAAAAATGGCCTTGAGAAATCCTATAAACTCTCTAAACAGGAGACATTCTAGTGTAAGAAGAAATGCTCAAGTCCTTGAAGAAATTGAGACACAACTCCAATTCCTAGCATGCTTTCTCCCTAAGACTATGCTGGTCCTAGTCGGGAGTGGCATTTACATCCCAGAAAGACACACATGTATCACCTCGTGTTGGCACTTCCATTGCAATGCACAACTCTGACATATATAGTGCCGACATTTCCTTCCTTAAGCTTGAAAAAAGGTGATTTGATGTCCATAAAAAATTAACAGAGCAGTTAGATATTTTCTAATACGTATCTCACGTAATTTGATTGCTCATTGATACTGCATTACTGTGTCAAAGACGTGTTGATGTAAAATCTTTCAGTTTTGATGGATCTTATTACAAGTTTTCAACTCTTCTTAGCACGACTTCTGACAGAACAAAGGTTTTATATATCTTTACACGATCGCATATCACATATGAACGATCGCATATCCCATCTGAAATATCGATCACCCCTGGCAAAACAACGTTTAGATATTCTACACGATTGTTTGCTTAAGGATAACACGATCATTTTGTAACTATTTTTTTTTTATCCTTTTTTCTTTCTATACTAGAATCAGAATCAATTGTTTGATGATATTAACAACATGTATGATGATCTTCGTGATGATTCTAGTCATCACAATCTGGACAAGAATGATGACCATCAAAATAACAACATTGATCATCCATGAGAATCCATCTGTTCAAGAGTCACATCTTCAAGAATCTACTGTAGAAACTCAACAGTTAGTGTTTAATTCATTAGTTCCGCTTTGTATTGTTTAAAATTTCTTAGATTATAAATAAACAACAATAATTTTTTTTTATGTGTAGGGAACAAAAATGAACAACGCCTCAACATCAAGAGCACTTAGCAGTGATATTAGCATAGATGGCAGAGATGCACATTTGATATTAACTATAAGTATATAGCAGAAAATATGGAAGGTCATACTCAACAGAAACGGGACTGCTAGAAATGATGATTGAAAATCTTCCGTTTGTAAGCCAACCACTTCCACTTTGTGAGATGCTACCATTAACTACTGTCAAAGTCTTGCATTAGTTTAATTGGTATGTGTGCCCTAAAGGATAAAAGCTCTTGGCAGTGAAAGACTTTACAAAACCATTCATCAGTTTTAATTTGAAAATTCCAAAATACCAGTACATTACAATATTTAGAATCAAAGTTTAAATAAAGAACTAAATATGCTTTTAAATTAAAAGATTCATAGAACTTACTCTTGTTGACGTCTCTGAATCTATAATCCACCGAATTGGGGACACCACCCGTTGGAGACCTTCCTATCTTCGAAGATGAGATTGGTTTGTGGAAAACAATTGGAATGAAAAAAAAATTTAGAGAGAAACTATGTAACACCCCCAATTATCAAAGGTATTTCTCTCAAGCTAAATTTTTTAAATTTTATTAAGATTTTAAGGAATTTGGTTGTGGTGTGGATTTAGCAGAAGTGAAGGGGGTTTTATGAAAAAATATACTAATACTAAAGGTTAAATAATAATAATATATAATAATAATAGAATTAATCTTATTATTAATTTAAAATATCAATTCTTTATTGATTCACGTGCAACTCCATCTCTTTCTCCTTCACTCTTCCTCTTCCCCGTGCCACGCGCGCCTCCTTACCATTTTTATATTACTCTTGGATGTCAGCCGACCACACCGTCACCGAATTCTTCGTCTCCGTTGAAGCCGAAACACCATTCGTCGTGAGTTCGAACTCTCGGCATCGTGTCTTACCTCTGTTTTCCAGCCAAGCTGTGATTCATTCGCGCGTAGCTCCTTCGACGTTCGCGCCACCACATTCTGCTCCAGGTGACGAGGAACGTCACCGATTGACCTATCATCTCACCGACGTTGTTACTTAGTTGAAGCAGCCGTCGACCAGACCTACATTGATTCTTGAATGTAGCGTTTGAGTTCTTTGGATTCACAACTAAATTGTAGATTTGTTGGAGTTCGATTCGCCAAAACTTTGGTAAGCTAGAATTTACATTGAGGAAATTAAATGAAAGAAAGTATTGTGAAAGTAATTGAGTTCCATATTCTTATTATTAGGTTTCCTTCGTTCGAGAAATTTGAGTAACATTAAAGTAAGGGGTTTCTATTACTGGACTCTTTGAAAATTTTGAAATGTGTTGACTGTTTGGATCTCTAGACTTAGTATGGTTTACCAATATATGTAGAAGTAGATATGATGACAAATGTATATTATGCCAGACTGGTATAGAAGTAGATACGATGGATAATGTATTTGTAAACTGAGAAAGGTGTTATGTATATATATATATATCTTGACTGTCTGGTGTGTTGTTATAGTATCAACTAATTTTGTGATAGATTGAATAGATTGAACGTAAGTGTGTTAAGTTGGATTGATGATATGATGGAGTAGTTTGACTATACTAGGAATGGATTGATTAAATGTTTATAACGGACTAAGGGAAAATTGTTAGCTTTGTCGATTGGGTAGTGTGCCTTGCAGGTGTCCTACGAGATCACCACCTGTTGTGTATTCTTCGAGAGCACTAGAATGACATGTGCATTCTTCGAGAGCAATAGACTGACATGTGCATTCTTCGAGAGCACTAGACTGACATGTGCTTTCTGCAGAGCACTAGACTAATATTTGTGTCCTTTAGGGCATTGGACTTATTATGTGTATTCCTACATGATCACAAGACTTTTAAAGTGCAGGGCACCTCCAATAGGAAGTTAACAATTTATTTTTCTTCTAACAAGATCAGTAGTGGGTCTATTACTGGGTATGTTTATACTCACCCTTTTATGTTTAATCTTTTTCCGCGAAACTGCCATAGGGAAATGTCCTTCAAATTGCTTCTACTTTATATTTTTTTTATTTTGGTTTTCTTTAGTAATTGAGACTGTTTTGGATTTCATGATTGAACGACTTTTATTATCGATACTTTTACACTTTCAAAATTTTATTTGAAATAGAGCCCGAATAAAAACTCTTTAATGTTGTTAAAAAATATATATTTTTTTAAATTATAAAGTCTTATGGTGATAGAATTAAGTCATGCACAGCGGAAAAAGAATCGAATTTCTACCCTAATTGCCACAATTAACATGTAACCATAAACTAATCAAATTAGGGTTTTAAGAAGTATTACCTTTGAAGCTTACAAAAGGTTTGATGTCTTCTTACCAATTCTACCCGAGACCACCACTAGTACTCAACTGCTATCCTCTAGACAAAGAACCGGGTTGTGGGACCCAATTTTGGTGTAGAAAGTAATGGAGATAAAATGAGATTGGAAGCTTTCTTTTTTCTTTTGTTGAGATTATGAAAATGATAAAAGAGGCAAAAGTCCTTCAACATTTGAAAACATCTCTATTTATAGCCTAATTACATGCAAAAATGCATGCAATTCAATTGCCAAATCTCAACACCTAATATTCCACTAACAATTAGTGGAACTTAGTGGGCTAGGTGTCTATATCTCATATAGCCACATATCCCACTAAGAGTTAGTGGGATTATCCAACAAAATGTTGGATTTTCCCACTAACTTAGTCCAAGGGTAAAATGGTCATTAGATTTTTCTAGTCAAAAGTCAAACTTTGACTTTTCTAAGTCAAAAATCAATATTTTGACTTTTACCATTTTGTCCGTCTTGACTAATTCCAACCTCCCGAGCATGAATCCGCATTCATTTTTCCAAAATTCAAATCACATTTGAATATAAGGCCGGTCAAAGTTTGACTTTTCAAAGTCAAAAGTCAACATTTTGACTTTTTACTATTTTTGACCAATTCCGAGCTTCTTAGTATGAATCCGCATTCATACTTATAGTATGTAAAACATAAAACTCTATTTCTAATTAGAAGACCGACGATTATATCACTGTATATGTCGGTTTTCCTTTCTTCTCCCTATTCGAACAATTCGACTTATTTCATCACACTGTTCTAAGTTTAATCCATATGAGCTAGCAGAGGAACCTAATGGACCTATAGATCATGGGCTCCAACGATTCAAGATTAACTAGCTAAACTCTTTTAAACCGAGTTAATCAACATTCGTTAACTAACGGGTCATTCCACTAAAGTCCCGTAGTTGCACTCCCTCACTATAGATATATTTTGTGTCCATTTGATAAAACCATAATCAGTAAGTTAATCCTTCACAGGTTGCTCGTAACCTTGGCTGGGTCAAAATACCGTTTTACCCCCAAGATTACATCTTGCTCCTTAAGTCCCACTAATCCACTATTGAACAATTGGTTTAAGGTTCAACCTATAAACTTAATCCCTCTCGGCCAATGAGAGGGTGGGCCCCTTGTTCAAGACTTGGATTCAGTGCTTAAGAGAGCAACCTATCTACTAACCCTAAAGCGGGTAGGAGTGAATTCCATCTTGTACCCTATGTTCCCAGCTATCCACCCGATCTTACCCCTGAAATGGGAGGCTTATTGGGCCAACGCTGATGAGCTGCCCTCACCTATGCAGATCTAAGGATAATCTCGTATGAACAGGAGTTCATAGTTAACTCAGGATTAAGACTAAGTTACCTAGGTCATCAATAATTGAGATAGTCAGTTTTAAACAGTAAACGGTGTTATAACGTAAAAATGACTAATTCATGGTTCAGTCTTATGTAAACATTTTACATAGGATGCCCCCACTTTCATGTCTCTACATGAACGATTAGGATCACATCGTTTGTACTACAAAGTGGGCCGCATCCATAGTCTCTCAAAATAAGGCGCCCAACCTTTATTTCATATACTATAGACTATTTAGGCTATATACTCGAACTTGATCCACGTTTATGTTTACACATAAAGTTCAAGTTTATTCAAAAAATAGCCTTGGAACTTTGATTTATTGGATTTAAGATTATAATATTTAATTTCTCAATAACAACTTTATTGAATAGAATATGATTTACAAACTACGAGTTTTAGGACAAAAAATTCCAACATATGGTTAAAGGATGAATCTAGTCTTAAAGTAATAACTTCAGCTTAATTAAAAAAATTAGGTCGTTACAATCTATTTTGTAGAAAAGAAAATCATCGATTTTATTTTGGTTAAGAAAAGCTGTTTTTCTTCTACATATTTATAACTCTCTTTCTTTCATTGAGTAGGAGACGGGGTAGAAGAAAATCATAGGATTCTATTAACTTAAAAAATATTAAATTAATAGAAGTTTCCAATCAACTAACTAATTAACCATTAATCAATTAATTAATAATTAATTAAATCATATTTAATTAATATTTCATTTAAATCTTATTGAATGAATATCTCTCCAATACCTTATAGTTTCATATTAATTTAATTAAATAATATTAAACTAAACTATTAATTAATTCTTCAATTAATTAATAACTAAATTAAATATTTTATATTTAACTTAAGTTAAATTTGAATCATATTCAAATATAACTTTATCTCATAATTAATAATTTTAATATGAAACAAATCCACATTAAATTAATATTTGAACTCATTCAAATATTTTATCTCATAAATTAATTTTGAACTTTATCTAAAATTAAATTTATATAATAAAGTTTCATTAACATATAAACTTTATATTATAATGTAGCACTATATATTATACTAATTAAACTAATTTCCAAAATAAATTTGAATATTTCAAATTAGAACCAATATAAATAAATCACATTACCATTTTGTATCATCCATTATTTTGTATTCAGTCATACTAATTGGATCAACCTAATACATAAAACAAATATAGAAAAATTAAAAAAAAAAGCATGCACAAATAGAGACAAATAGACATTGATAGCTATCTATCTCTATCTATCTGAAACAAGCACACATAAATTTTTATATTTCTCTATTGGATGGACAAAAATAGAAGTCTATTCATATCTACCTAAGATACAAACATTAAAAAAAAAAAAAAAACCTTACCAATAAAATTCTTGACTTTTCATGTTATTCTAAATGCAACACGTTCTCAGCCCAAGAAATCAAACAACTCTTCATTGTAAAAGTAGCTTTACTTCTTTCATCAAACCACTTTTGCAATACATCTCTAATTGAACTAAGCATGGTAGCTACAGGTAGTTCTCTAAGATCTTTAAAAACTAAATTTACACTGTCTACACAATTTGATGTCATCATTCTATATATGAAATTCATTATACCTGAGATAGATTCAACCAATTTATCAAAGAACCTTGGAATCAACATGTATGATTTAACTGTGTCACCTTTTAATATATTTACTATGTGTTCTTTTGCCTACCAAGCTTTCTGCTAACTTATATTAACTCCAAGATTTGTACATGCCTTATGCACAATTGCTTTTGGAATGAAACGATCAGTAGGCATGAACCTGAACTCATCTATCAAGCAACTGTCAATTACTGTTGAAGAAGCTTGCATGTGACAACTAGTATTCAATGAACAGTCATGTTCATAAATGTATTTTCATAGCATCCACAACTCGCTCTTCTTATCGTGTAATTGATAATGGTAACTGATCGTGTAATTCCATGTAAATTATCGTCAAAAACTTTAAACTATCGATCTTTATAATGAAGTACATAATTCTTACATTAATACTTAAATTTTTTCGTAACGACCCAACTTTTCTAACTAAGTTGAAGTCATTAATTTTGACAAAGAGACCGTGATTGACACAAAATATAGTAAAATTCACTTGAAAATCATACGATCAAAGAAAACAAACTTAAGTTCGGGCCCTACTTCAAATAACCAAAACTTTAAAAGTACTATTTACAAAACAACAATTCGTAAACTCAGTTCCATCACAAAATTTTTAAACAACCTCATGTACAAAGGAAAAACAAAAACATAAAGCGAAAGCATTTGAAGGACATTCCCTTATAACAAAAAACTAGTATTCAATGAACAGTCATGTTCATAAATGTATTTTCATAGCATCCACAACTCACGCTTCTTATAACGAGATGTCCTAATAAACCATTTGCACTCTTCTAGTAGGCATCTAAATTCAAGAGACCTCAAATTTGATATTGTAGTTCTAAATTGAAAGTTGTTATTCACTTCTATTATGCCAAAACACTTTGAAAGCACATGCTATTCATGTGCACGTGATATTTTTTTTTTTAATTTCTTTGTCCCTCTTCCGCTGTACAGATGTAATATAGGGGGTCTATCAGATTCCTCCTCTTTTCAAAGCCTCCAATCAAACTCAATGCTAAGTTTGACTGCTTCCTTCAGAGTAACGACCCTCATTTTCCCCTTCCGTGGTTTGGGAGGATTCCTCCTCTTTTTAAAGCCCTCACTCAAACTTGATGCTATGTTTAGAACGCTAAGAATAGGTGGTCTAGTTTTGGTTAGGCCAAAAGTGAAAATTTCCCCCAAAAGCACTAATAGTTAGGGAACTCAACACATTCTACTTGACTTAATCGACTTGACTCTCTAATTTTTATGTGCTTTTTTCAATGCATATTGCATATGTTTTTTTATAGTTGTTGATTGTCTCACATTTTTATGGTTTGCATTTACAAGCCTTTTTTTTCTTTCTTTGGTATGAAATATGGTAATAGGCCTTGCTAGAACCGGTGGGGTAATCTCCTTATGGTTCTACACTTAGTTTCAAAGTTTGATTACTCCCTTCGAAGTGACAACAAGCCTCGTTTTCCCCTATTGTGGATCAGAGAGGATTCCTCCTCTTTTCAAACCCCTCAATCAAACTCAATGCTAAGTTTAACTGCTCCCTTCGAAGTGAGAACAAGCCTCGTTTTCCCCTATTGTGGATCAAAGAGGATTCCTCCTCTTTTCAAAGCCCTCAATCAAACTCAATTAGAGTAAAAAGGAAAAAATTTCATCTCGGGTGCGTGTCCCTCACACGTGTCTCTCTAGGATTTCCAAGTTCTCTCACTCGGCTGGTGAAGGAGGCGAACGGCTGGTGAGTGCTGCGGTTAGCAAGGGATCAAATTCGAAGGTAATTCGTTCGGTTTTGGCAGATTGAATGTGAAAACTAATGTCATTTGGTATCCATTTCAAAATTTATTACAATTGATCAATTGAACCATTACGAATGATATTCGTTTTGATTCGGGAGAAGTAACGTCTGTCCAGAAATTGTTTAAATCGGTTTCCAAGCTGAATTGATTTGAACTATCTTGAAAGTATTGCGTGTGGTACGAATCGATTTATTGGCTATCAGTTTTGGGTTTGAAGACCGTGATTTAATTCACTCGCTGGAGGGATCTCACATGAATCTCCTCAGTTGAATTTCAATTCTTTTTAGTTCATTCGTGTTCCCAGATTGGGCCGAAAAGATCATCACTTGATGTCCTAAGCATGATGAAGAAATTCTCCAGTGACGTTGAGGAGGTGAAGAAACGCGTGATGTCAAGCCTTCAACGCGTACATGATATGGCGACGAACGACCGAAGGGCGACGACTGCAAAGGCTGACCTAATTTCTGTGAGGAAGAAATGGTCGGACATGAGTGGACCCGAACTGGTTTACGTGAATCGTGAAACATATAAAAACGAAATACAGGAAATTGACCGAGCGAGATGGTCCCATGAAGATTGTTGGGTTGAAACATATAAAAACAAGTGGTCTCTTTTCGTTTCTTTAACCATTGGGTTGAAGAAGCGACCTTTATGGATGTTGTGTCCTCTGCTTGGACCAAAGATACTAGAGTTTCTCCAATTGTGAATATTGTGAGGAACTTAAGAAATCTCAAGTCGATTCTTCGCAGGCATTTTGGTAGGCATATCCGGACCATCAGTGAGGATGCTCATCTTGCCAATGATACCATGGACTGAGCTCAAAGAGAGATGGAGACGAAGTCTCTGTCGGAGGAGGCGAGTAATCACGCGAGCTTAGCCAGGGTAAACTTTTGGAAAGCGGTTAGAGTGGAGGAAGCCGCTATGTGCCAGAAATCGCGAGTCAGATGGTTGAAGCTAGATGACCAGAATACTGCCTTTTTTCATCGATCTGTTCGATCAAGGCAGAGCAGCAATGCTTTGAAATCAGTTATTGACCCAGATGAAAATCGATTGACTAACCATGATCAGGTGACTCAGGTGGTAGTTAATTATTTCAAAGATAGTCTGGGTTCTCAGAATATTAGCTACAGAGAGCTCTCTACTTGTATTGAGGAGATTGTTCAGTTTAGATGGACTGAGGAGTGTTGCCAGGCCCTTCAGTCGCCTATTGGCAGGGAGGAAGTGAGACGTGTTCTGTTCTCCATGGATGGTGGAAAGGCTCCAGGCCCTGATGGGTATTCAGTTGGCTTCTTCAAAGGAGCACGGTGGTTGGAGAGGGTTTATGTGATGTCGTCTTACACTTCTTTGAGACCAATTACTTCCCTCAAGGGGTGAATACGACTGCTATTACACTTATTCCTAAAAGGAATTGTGCTGATCGATTGGAGGATTTCAGCCCTATATCTTGTTGCAGCGTTATTTATAAGTGCATTTCAAGAATATTGGCAGATAGGCTTCGTGTGTGGCTTCCTTCTTTTGTTAGTGGAAATCAGCCAGCTTTCATCCCTGGGAGGAGTATTATTTACAATATTCTTCTTTGTCAGGAGCTTGTATGATTCTGTTAATTGGGATTTCCTCTTTGGCCTGCTGATTGCCATAGGTACGCCTTTAAGATTTGTGAGTTGGGTTCGAGCGTGTGTGACCTCTCCGATGTTCTCCATTATGATTAATGGATCGTTGGAAGGTGTTTTCCATGAGAGGAAAGGACTTAGACAAGGTGACCCTTTATCCCCGTTCTTATTTGTGATGGTCATGGAGGTGCTTTCTCGCATGTGAACAGCCCACCTCAGAATTTTCAATTCCACCAGTTTTGTGAGAAGGTCAGATTAACTCATCTTACTTTTGTAGATGACCTGATGATCTTTTGTACTGCTGATAATCATTCTATGAGTTTCATAAAAGAGACTATTAAGAGGTTTGGTGAGCTTTCGGGACTGTTTGCTAATCTTGCTAAAAGCTCAAATTTTCTTGTGGGGGTTAATAGTCGAAAGCTTCTTGGCTTGCTGCTAACATGGATTTTTCCATTGGTCATCTCCCTGTTCGTTATCTTGGGCTTCCTCTCCTCTCTGGAAGATTGCGGAGCTCTGATTGTGATCCCCTTATTCAGCGTATTACCAGTCATATTCGGTCTTGGTCTGCTAGAGTGTTATCTTTTGTAGGTAGACTTTAGCTTGTTCGCTCAGTCCTTAGGAGCCTTCAGGTTTATTGGGCTAGTGTGTTCATGCTTCCTATGAAAGTCCACAGAGACGTTGATAAGATCTTGAGGGCTTATCTGTGAAGAGGTAAGGAGGAGGGAAGAGGTGGTGCTAAAGTTGCCTGGGATGAGGTTTGTCTTCCTTTTGATGAAGGAGGTCTTGATATTCGCGATGGATCTTCTTGGAATATAGCAAGCACGTTGAAGATATTATGGTTGCTACTTGTTAAATCTGGTAGTTTGTGGGTTGCTTGGGTGGAATCTTATATCCTTAAAGGGAGATCGTTGTGGGAGATCGATGCTGGGGTGGGTCGATCTTGGTGCTTTAGGGAAATCTTGCGTAAGCGGATATCCTTAAAGCTCATGTTAAGATGAAGGTGGGCAATGGAAGGAAGTGTAGAGTGTGGTTGGTTCCATGGATTCAGGGTGGGCCGATTATCCAGCAGTTTGGGTAGAGGGTGATCTATGATGCGGGTAGTCGGTGGGATGCGAGGCTGGTGGATTTCATGGGTCGGGATGGTGATTGAGGTGGTTGCTTGTTTCTTTGGATTTGATGGACATTTGGGATAGGGTTTAGGGAGTGAGGCCGAGTCCGAGTGTTGAGGATAGGTGGTCTGGGCGTGCTGGGGAGTCATGATAGTTTTTCGATCACCAGTGGTGGGAGACTATTCGTCCTCATAGTAGTAGGGTTGACTGGTCGGATTTACTATGGGGTGGGGGAAATATTCCTAAGCACTCCTTTTGTGCTTGGTGGCCATCAGGGATAGGTTGGGTACTAGAGATAGGTTAAGTCGGTGGGATAGGTCGATTCCTTTATCGTGTTTGATTTGTGGAGGGAACTATGAGTCTCGTGATCATTTGATTTTTTCTGTCATTTTGGGTGGGAGATTTGTCGAGGATCCTTTTGCTTATGTCATCTTCTCATAGAATCGGTTATTGGGGGTTGAGTTATCTTGGATTTATAATCAGGGTATTGGGAAGAGTGTGAGGAGAAAACTGTGGTGCTTCTCTGGTGGCTACAATTTATTTCATTTGGCAGTAGCGAAATCATCGTCTTCATGGAGGTGCTGTTCGAGAGCTTATGGTTGTATTCCATCTCATTCGGTCGTGTATTAAAGCGCGTGCTGCTTCTTGGTCGGATGGTGTTCATGGTCTTATTTAATGTTCTTTTCGTTTGCTTGTCCCCGGGCTGTGGGTTTCTCTTCTCTTTATTAACTTTGTTGTCTTTCTCTCTTCTTCTTGTCCTTTTAATGTTTGGAACACTAGTTGGTTTCTTTTGGTTTTAGTTCTTTTCCCGAGATGTGGGGTTGTTTTGGGTACTTATGGGTTGTTTTGTCTAACTACTTGTTCTGTGAGTGTTGTTCGCTCTTTTGTCTTGACCTCAGGTTGTGAGGTCCACCTTGTTGTTGTATAATATTATCATTACCTTTTCAAAAAAAAAAAATCAAACTCAATGCTAAGTTTGACTGCTCCCTTCGAAGTGACAACAAGCCTCGTTTTCGCCCTACTGTGGATCGAGGAGGATTCTCCTCTTTTCAAAGCCCTCAATCAAACTTGATGTTATGTTTAAAACAGTAAAAATAGATGGTCTAGTTTTGGTTAGGCCAAAAGCGATGTTTTCCCCCAAAAGCTCTAATAGCTAGGGAACTCAACATGTTCTACTTGACCTAACTGACTTGACTCTGTATTTTTTATGAGCTTTTTTTAATGCATATTGCATATGTTTTTTTTTATAATTGTTGATTGTCTCACTTTTTTATGGTCTGCATTTACGAGCCTCTTTTCTTTCTTTGTTATGAACTGCGGTAACTAGGCATTGCTAGAACCGATGGGGTAACATTTCTATGGTTCTACACTTAGTTTCTAAGTGTGATTTCTCACCACTAATTTTCAAAACACTTAATTTCTAAGCACATACATATCACCTAGAAAAAAATGAAAATTGTTGTAGTTAAGATCAAAACTAAATAGTTATGAAATAAGACATAAGAGATTTGATTTTAACAACCTTCCCGTTGTACTTGGGATCCACTCTGGCTTTGTGCTGGAAAATTGGTTTGGAGCTCATCGTAAGCTTTCGGTTGCTCTTCTGTAACCTTTAGATACTCTTCAAAGCTATAAGCTTTTCTTCCTGACGAAGAATCTTCTACTATTACAATACATAAGAAAATTCTATTTCATAAACCCTGTAACATAATTGAGGCTGATAGAATGATTATTCTATAACCCTACCGATAGTTTCATTCTTAACATTCATAAACACGATGCAAGGCAGCTATCAAATTCTATTTCATGTTCTCGAGAATGGCTCGGTTTAACAATAATGTTAATTTTTGTTTTCTATTTTAAAATAATAACGCTGCTTACTAATCTTTTTTTTTCCATTTGGCATTCTACTTTTTCTACTCAGCTTTCTTTCCTAGTGATAACAAATAATACGGGTGATAAAAAACTTAATCACTCACTTGTTTCAGCCACCGAAAGCCCTTCTGCTTTAGAAATAGAAGATGGGTTTGAGTAGGTAGATTTACTTGCATTGTATGTGCTGTTCATTGAACTCTCAATTTCATCGAGACCAATTTCTCACTCAAACATGGTCTTGCATTCTCTAGAAACGTCCTACAAACAAAAATGAAGAACAAAAAACTACAATAAGGTCTATGAAAAAGTTACAAAGGAAAATCTCAAAAACTGATATGTAAGTCATAACAACCTTAAGTCCTCTTATCGTGGGTTAAAATGCACGTAAGGTTTTTCCAAGAGTCCGAGCAACCAGCATGTAAATAAGTTAAGTCAACTAAATTTGCTATAAATTTACTCGTATTAACATTATCATTGTTATAGACTTGACAACTTCAAATTTATCAATATAAAATATGCTTTAACAAAACGTACCTTGAGGTTCCTCCAACCTTATTAAAAAAGCAAATAATCCAACAATTTAACAAATTTATAGTGCATATTATGTATATCAATTGATCACAACAAAATAAGATCGAACAAATACCCATGAGTAATATTTAGCCACCAAATGAATAATGATGAAAACCTGAAAACAAAACCGAGAAAAAAAAGGAAACAATTCATCAACAAAACAAATTTAGGGGACTAAAAAATTGCTTACCTTATTACACACTTCAAAATATTAAGAAAAGTGGAGGGAAAAAACCAACCAATAATCAACAAATAAACTTCAACACAAATAGCTATAAATTTTCTTCTTTAAAGGTATCACAAATAAGTCCATCAGTAATAACAAAATAAAAAAGGGCAATGTGCAATTGAATTCTGCAGTCGTAAAGCTATGCTAAAGGCAGTATGAAATCAAACTTGAGCACTAACAAGAAAATTTGCAAAACAAAAATTACTAGACATCATTAACTAAAGTACCAGCACAACAATGAATGTGTAACCTCCGCAAGAGCAAACCCGAATGGAGAAGAACATGAAGAAATATATAAATAGAAGAAACATAAAAGACAAACATGAAACACATGGAAATATACAAAGGGGATAAATAAAAGTACAATTATAAAGTGATGAAGCACAAATATAGGTATCAACAGAACCAGAATACAAGTCTTACCCTATCTCGACTGTCGAGGAGTGTTAACCAACCGTCGGAAGGTTGGTTTTATTTTTTAGAAAAAATTAATGTTGTCTGAATTCTTTTCCAAGCCACTAACATGCCCCTCCTTATCTATGATCGACGATCAACTCCTCAACCTCTAATTACATTTAAAAGAGTGATGCGAACATTGTGTGAAATCCCAAACCTTTGATGGATCCCACCATCACTCTCTTTCTATCTCCTTCAAAACCTCATTATTTTCAAGAGAGGCCTCAAAGCTTCTTCCAATTAACATAAAAGAAGAATGAAAGAGAATGAGAGAAAGGGAAAGTGGTTCAAAAGCTATGGAAAAAAAAGTAAAAGAAAATGGTCTACTCATTGGCACATCTTACATAGATGATAATGTTAGGGCAAGGCAATGAGAGACAGAATGCATTTGGAGCCTTCTCCTCTACTTTCGACAGAATAATTGGTCCATTGTTTTGTCATTTTTTTTTCAACAAACTAAATGTTTTAAGCCATTTACAAATTAGATTTCGATAAATCGATAATCATATTTTTTTACAATATAGGACTAAAAAAGATAACTAATTTATATATATATATATACATACAACAGTATTTAGTTAAATTACAAAAAAAAATTCTTTTGAATTTTGTAGTTTGTGTAAAAAAATAACCTTAAACTTTGAAATGTTAAAAAAAATTATTTTGAACTTTAAAAATTATTCATAAATACATCTACATACGTAGGATGAAGGTATTGGCATGCTTCTCTAAAAAAACTTTCCAAAAAGATGTTGTGTGACTTTTGAAAAGAAAAATTACAAATGGGGTCGTTTTTAAACAAATTAGATATATCGAGTTATATTTCTTTAATTTTTTTTCCTTTTTTCACATATTATCAATCACATCTTACTTTTTTCTTTTTTCTCTGGAACCATGCAAAAATAACAAAAACATTTATAATCACATGACTCATGTCACTACATTTTCTAAATTTTAAAAGTAGTAAATTTAAAAGTTGATAACCCTATGATTATCGTTTGATAGTCATCTAATATCACTAATTTTGTCATATTCGTAATATCCAAATAAGGTTTCTTGGTGAGTCTAGAGTCAAACGTGAGGACTTATACTAAAAATATATTTATATTTTGAAATTATCATAAGGTGATTAATAACATACGCCTAAGAACAATAGCGGTATCATCCACTTGTAAGGGGGGAGGGGAATCATCCACTATAGATAAGGTCCACTTGTCTCCCTCACCCAACTTCATAAGGCTGCCAAAAGAGTTAGGCATAATCATATCCACACGTTTACCCTTCTCTCGAACATAAACCAACTCTCTTTCTTCCTAATAACGAGTAATTTCATCTCGATTACCTACCTCCTTTTTCTTAATATGCCTAACGGGGGAGCTATTAGTCTTACTTTCTCCAACTATTTAAAGTCTAACACCACATCCACAAGACACAATTGTCCGTTCCTCCTCTTTGTTTGAAACCACCTTACTCACATCCTCCTCTCGATGAACTTTGTTTTCCACAATCTTAGGACACTTACCACTAGAATGCCCAAAAGACCGGCACAAATTACACCTTCGAGGCTTCCACTCATAATTCATAGCCATAACGAAATCCTCTCCCCTAAGGTGAATTGTAAATTTAGCAGGCATAGGAGAGTCCACATTTGATTCAACACATACTCAAGCATGTGACAACCTTCGTCTTTCCTTAGTAGCTAGATCTAAAGATAGAGGTTTGCCTATAGCACTAGCCACAACAGTCAAACTGACATCTGTCCATAACTCCATTGGAATCCTACCTAGTTTAATCAATATAGGAACATAATAAAAAACAAAGGATTTAGGGAAAATACCTGGAGTCCATTTACAGAGGAGCATACTTTTGCCAGCAAGATGTCGCGATCAACGTGATAGGATCCATTCAACAAGTTTTGGGCATCTGAATTGGAAACAGATGAGTCCGTTCTCAGAATTGTAATCGTTGGCATTTTAATTTTATCAACAATAACAACAAGCTAAACAAAATCCTCTATCCAGGACGCACTAATGAAAACTAAAATGTAAAATAAGTACGAAGTAATTAATTAAAACAGAAGACAAAAGAAACCCAAAGTAAGTTGACAAAATGCCCACAATAAGCTTCAAGATGAGTAAGAGGGAACACCAAGAGAAACATGAATAGCCTTGCTAACTTTTCACTACTAGCCAACTACATATTTTTTTACAATACGTGTTAGGGAAATCTTTTGTAACGACCCAACTTTTCTAGGTAAGTCGAGGTCATTAATTTTTAACAAAGGTAATAAAGGTGGCAAACCGGCGAGGGGCAGGAAGGAAGCGTGATTGCCATAGGAAACGTGTCATTTTGCTTCCGCTTATGGTTTCTTTTGAGGTTTAAGATGTATTAAAACTTATTTTAAAACTTTTATTTGTAAATAGTATTATTTTTAAGTTTTCTTGAATATTTGAAAATCAGGCCTGACATAAATTTGTTTTTCAATTGACTTACGTTTCATTTTGTATCAACCAAAGTCTTTTGTTAAAAATTAATGACCTCGACTTACCTAGAAAAGTTGGGTCGTTACAGTTGGTATCAGAGCCTAAGTTTTAGGTTCTGTAAACTGACTTACGATGTAAGTCTATGTTTTTGTGTTCCTATGGCTAACGCGACCCTTCGTCTCTCGTCAGGTATGCTTGATGCTTATATGTATGGTTTATTTGCATGACTTTGCCTAAATTAAACTAGATTGCATGACGATAAAGACTTGCTTATGCTTATGATTAAGACTTTTTTTAAAGAGTGTTGTTGGTGGATAATAGGAATTATGCCGCCAAGGGGAGGTGTACGTAGAGGAGGTCGTAGAGGCCGAGGTAGAGGCAGGGGCCGAGGTAGAGGAGCAGGTCGTAATCAGCCTACTGAGGGTCAAGCTGAACAGCGAATTCCTGCTGCACCCGTGACTCACGTCGAGTTTGATGCACTGTCTGCTCACATGGAGCAGAGGTTTACGGAACTTATGACGGCTATAGCTCGAAACCAGCAGGCACCTGCAGTTCCACCTGCACCTGTGGTTCCCCCTGTACCAGCAGCTCCACCTGCACCAGTAGCCCCTCCTGCACAAGGATTGGCTGCACAACAGCTGCAAATATTACCGAACCAACTTTCTGCTGAGGCGAAACATTTGAGGGACTTTAGGAAATATGACCCTCAAACGTTTGATGGGTCACTGGATGATCCTACTAAAGCTGAGTTGTGGTTGTCCTCTGTGGAAACCATATTCAATTACATGAGATGTCCCGAGGAGCACAGAGTTCAGTGTGCTGCTTTTCTACTGAAGGACAGAGGCATTATCTGGTGGAGGACTACAATGCGCATGCTAGGTGGAGATGTGAGGCAGATTACCTAGGATCAGTTTAAAAACTGCTTCTATACCAAGTTTTTCTCGGCTAACCTTAGAGACGCCAAAAGCCAGGAATTCTTGGAGTTGAAGCAAGGACATATGACAGTCGAGGAGTACGACCAGAAGTTTGATATGCTGTCACGTTTTGCCCCTGAACTTGTTGTAACGAGCAGGCTAGAGCTGATAGGTTCGTCAAGGGATTGAGAGATAGATTAGGGACTTTGTGCGAGCACTAAAGCCACTACCCAGGCTGAAGCGCTGCGTTGGCAGTGGATATGAGCATTGGGAAGGATGAAATACGGCCAAGGAGCTTTGATAAGGGATCGTCGTCTGGTCAAAAGAGAAAAGCAGAGGAGAGAACTATGAGAGTTCCTCAGGAGACTTGAGACCAGGCGATCCTTTTCGCAGTTTCCAGCAGAGTTCTGGCGGGGCAGGAGACACTACTCGAGAGAAGCCATTATGCAATACGTGTGGGAAACGTCACCTGGGTCGTTGTTTGATGGGAACGAGAGTCTGTTATAAGTGCAAGCAAGAGGGACACATGGCTGATAGGTGTCCCTTGAGATCTACTGGGGCTGGACAGAGCAGTCAGGGAGAGAGACCTCCACAGCGGGGTACAATCTTTGCCACTAATAGATCAGAGGCAGAGAAGGCCGGCACAGTGGTGACAGGTACATTACCAGTGTTAGGGCATTTTGCCTTGACCTTGTTTGACTCGGGATCTTCTCATTTATTTCATCGCTTTTTGTGACGCATGCATGCTTAGAGGTGGAACCCTTAGATTATGTTTTGTCAGTGTCTACACCGTCTGGAGAAATTATGTTGTCTAAGGAAAAGATTAAAGCGTGTGAAATTGAGATAGCTGGTCGTGTGCTGGACGTAACCTTGTTGGTATTAGATATGCGTGACTTTGATGTAATTTTAGGTATGGATTGGCTAGCTACTAATCATGCTAGTATTGATTGTTCTCGTAAGGAAGTTGTGTTCAGTCCCCTACTGCATCTAGCTTTAAATTCAAGGGGGTAGGAACAGTAGTACTGCCTAAAGTAATCTCAGCTATGAAAGCTAGTAAACTACTCAACCAGGGTACTTGGAGTATTTTGGCAAGTGTGGTGGATACTAAGGAAGATGAGACTTCTTTAACTTCAGAACCTGTGGTAAGAGAATACCCAGATGTATTTCCAAAAGATCTTCCAGGACTACCGCCACATAGAGAGGTTGATTTTGCCATTGCGTTGGAGCCAGACACTACTCCTATTTCTAGAGCCCCTTATAGGATGACTCCTGCTGAGTTGAAAGAACTGAAGGTACAGTTACAGGAATTGCTTGACAAAGGCTTTATTCGACCTAGTGTGTCACCTTGGGGTGCACCAGTATTGTTTGTGAAGAAGAAGGATGGGTCGATGCGTCTTTGCATTGACTATAGAGAGTTGAATAAAGTAACAGTCAAGAACAGATATCCTTTACCCAGAATCGATGATTTGTTCGATCAGTTACAGGGAGCCACGGTGTTCTCTAAGATTGACTTACGGTCAAGTTATCACCAGTTGAGGATTAGAGACCGTGATGTTCCTAAGACTGCTTTTCGTTCGAGGTATGGACATTATGAATTCATAGTAATGTCTTTTGGTTTGACTAATGCACCTGCTGTATTTATGGATTTGATGAACAGGGTGTTTAAGGATTTCTTAGACACTTTTGTGATAGTCTTCATTGATGATATTTTGGTTTATTCCAAGACTGAGGCCGAACATGAGGAACACTTACATAAGGTGTTAGAGACTCTTTGAGTCAATAAACTGTATGCTAAATTCTCTAAGTGCGAATTTTGGTTGAAGCAGGTGGCTTTTCTTGGTCATGTGGTTTCCAGTGAGGGAGTTTCAGTAGACCCTGCAAAGATAGAAGCGGTTACCAGTTGGTCTCGACCCTCTACAGTTAGTGAGGTTCGTTTTTCTGGGTTTAGCAGGGTACTACCGGAGGTTTGTGGAGGATTTTTCACGTTTGGCTACTCCCTTGACTTAGTTGACAAGGAAGGGAACTCCGTTTGTTTGGAGTCCAGCTTGCGAGGATAGTTTTCAGAACCTTAAGCAAAGGTTAGTTAGCTGCACCGGTCCTTACAGTACCAGATGGATCCGGAAGTTTTGTGATTTACAGTGATGCTTCCAAGAAAGGACTGGGTTGTGTTTTGATGCAGAAAGGTAAGGTGGTTGCTTATGCCTCTCGTCAGTTGAAGAGTCACGAGCAGAACTACCCACACATGATTTGGAGTTGGGCAGTGGTTTTTGCATTGAAGATATGGAGACATTATTTGTACGGTGAAAAGATACAAATCTTTACTGACCATAAGAGCCTGAAGTACTTCTTTACTCAGAAAGAGTTGAATATGAGACAGCGAAGGTGGCTCGAGTTGATAAAGGATTATGACTGCGAGATATTGTACCATCCTGGTAAGGCAAACGTGGTGGCTGATGCTCTTAGTAGAAAAGTATCACATTCGGCAGCACTCATTACTAGACAGGTACCATTGCATCGAGACTTGGAGAGAGCTGAGATTGCAGTATCTGTGGGGAGAGTCACCTCACAGTTAGCTCAATTAACGGTGCAACCGACTCTGAGGCAGAAGATTGTTGATGCTCAGAGTAGTGACCCTTATTTGATAGAGAGACGTCGCCTTGTTGGAATGGGACAGACTGATGAGTTCTCCATATCCTCTGATGGTGGGTTGATGTTTGAGAGACGTTTGTGTGTGCCAGCGAACAGTACAGTTAAGATTGACTTACTAGATGAAGCCCATAATTCTCCATTTTCCATGCATCCTGGTAGCACGAAAATGTACCAGGATCTAAAACGTTTTTATTGGTGGCGGAATATGAAAAGGGAAGTGGCGGAATTTGTTAGTAAGTGTCTAGTATGTCAGCAGGTTAAGGCACCTAGACAGAAACCAGCAGGTTTGTTACAACCTTTAAGTGTGCCAGAGTGGAAGTGGGAGAATGTGTCGATGGATTTTATTTCAGGGCTGCCTAAGACCCTGAAGGGTTTCACAGTGATTTTGGTTGTCGTAGACAGGCTTACGAAATCGGCACATTTTGTACTAGGGAAATCCACTTATACTACTGGTAAGTGGGCACAGTTGTATTTAACTGAGATTGTGAGACTGCATGGAGTGCCTGTATCGATTGTTTCTGATAGGGATGCACGGTTTACTTCCAAGTTTGGAAGGGACTTCAGACTGCTATGGGTACGAGATTGGATTTCAGTACACCTTTGATCCACAGACTGATGGTCAAACTGAACGTTTGAACCAAGTTTAGAGGATATGCTACGAGCTTGTGTTCTAGAGTTTCCAGGTAGTTGGGACTCTCATCTACATTTGATGGAGTTTGCTTATAACAACAGTTTCCAGGCTACCATCGTATGGCACCATTTGAGGCTTTGTATGGCAAATGTTGTAGAACCCTGTTTGTTGGAGTGAGGTTGGTGAACATAGGTTGATGGACCTGAATTAGTTCGGTCTACTAATGAGGCTATTCAAAAGATTAGAGCACGTATGCAAACAGCGCAGAGTAGAAGAAGAGCTATGCAGATGTACGATGAAAAGACCTTAAGTTCGATGTGGGAGAAAAAGTATTCTTGAAGGTAGCACCTATGAAGGGTGTTATGCGTTTTGAAAAGAAAAGAAGTTAAGTCCTCGTTTTGTTGACCATTTGAGATCTTAGAGAGGTTGTGTGTGGCGTATCGCTTGGCATTACACCATCACTCTCTGCAGTTTCATAATGTTTTCCATGTTTCGATGTTGAGAAAGTATTGGCCGATACGTCTCATGTAGTGGACTACGAACCTTTGGAGATTGATGAGCATTTGAGCTATGTAGAACAACCTTGGAGATTCTGGCTAGAGAGGTAAAGATGCTTCGTAATAGAAGCATTCCATTAGTAAAGGTTTTGTGGCGGAATCATCGAATTGAAGAGGCGACATGGGAGCGAGAGGAAGAGATGAGGACTCGTTATCCAGAGTTATTTCAGGATTAAAACTTTCGAGGACGAAAGTTTCTTAAGGAGGGAAGAATGTAATGCCCCAAAGGTATATATATATATATTTTGTTTTTATTTTATATATATATTTTTTAATATTTAATTTAAATAAAAAGAAAAGAAAAAGAAAATTTCTTTATTTTTTTTTCCTTTTTCTTTTCTTTTCTTTTCTCTCTTTTTCTTCCTCCCGTGCGCCGCGACCCCCATCCGTTCTCTTCTCCTTCCGTTCGCAGCAACCGCCGCCTTATCCGTTCTCTTCTCCTTCCCGTTCGCAGCAACCGCGCCCCATCCGTTCTCTTCTCCTTCCCGTTCGCAGCAACAACCGCCGACCATCCCTCTCTTTTCTTTCCGCCGCAGCCCAGCAACCGCCGCCCCTATTCTTCTTTCCGGTCGTTTTCTTCTCTTCTTCGGATCCAAAACTGCCGCTGTAACCGTCGGCCGCCGCGTGACCTCTGCCCAGCGCCGTGTGACCCTCTGCCCAGTCCCGCCGCGCAACATCTGTCTCCGTCGAAGCCAAGCCAGTCGCCGTCCATTCCTCTCCTTTCTCCTCTGTTTTCAGCCAGCCGCCGCCGATTCCTTCTCCTCGTTGTCTGCAATGCCGCGCGACTCTCCGTCCGTCTGTATACGGTCTCTCCGTCGCACGTCGTCTCTTCGCAAAGCTACTGCTCGACTTCTTCCGCGAATAACATCTGCCGTGAACCGAACTAAAGACCCCAGATCCAACTTTCTACGCGTCGAGTTCCTTCTTCGTCCTGCCACAGGATTGGGTCGTTAGCTGTCGTTCCTGCTTTGCCACGAGTCATTAAATTCTGATTGGTAAGATTGAAGTTATGAAATTCGTAACTGTTTCTAAAATAAACTGAAGTAATATTACAGGACTAATTGGTTGGAGAAATCGTTTACTGTTCGATTATAGGTTGAAGGTAACGTTCGAATTCCTTGGGTTCGCAGCAAACAATTGATTCTAGTTAGAACTAGTTTCGCGAAGATTTGGGTAAGTTGTAAAAAAAAATTCACATTGGGTTGAATTTAAATGATTGATGCGTTGAAGAGAATTATTGAGAAATTGTCTTAATGTTTAGGTTCGTTCTTCGTAGACTTCAACGTGGTTAAGGAGCTTAACTAACTTGAAAGTAAGGGATTTTCTACTGGACTCACTTATGATTGTGAATTGTATGTGTTGAATGTATACTGTGGATTGACTGAAAATATATATATGCATATGAATTGAAGTAGACTTAATGTTGAATGCATATTGTGATTGTCATGGAATATATATATGTGTGTGTGGACGTGGACAGGACGAAAAATTGTAGATTGTGTTTGTATGAGATGCAGATGTGAACTTGTGATTGTCGTTTAGATTGGGTGTACGTTACGCTAAAGTATGACTGTGTGCTGGTGAACTGAGGGGTGTATTGACTGTATAGTTTGATTGACTGACGTATTAGTATATTATTGACAGACATATGACTAAAGTGAGATAAGTTGACTGTTAGGACGTTGAGAGAGAGAACTTTATGTTTTGAAGTAACTGAAAGATGGATTGAATGGAATGAGGGGAAAATTGTTAGCTTTTATTGGGATGTGTGCCTTGTAGGTGTCCCACGGGATCACCAATTTATTTTGCACCTTCGGAGCATTAGACTAATATGTGTTTCTGCAGAACACTAGACTGATATGTACGTCCCTCGGGGCGTTAGACTGAGATGTGCATCCTACGGGATCACAAGACTGCGACTGTACAGGGTGTCCCAATAGAACGTTAACAATCTATTTTCCCCTGACGGGACCAGTAGAGGGTCTCTTACTGAGTATTGTTATACTCACCCTTCTTATGTTTAATTTTCAGGTAAAGGTAATAAAGGTGGCAAACCGGCGAGGGGCAGGAAGGAAGCGTGATTGCCATAGGAAACGTGTCATTTTGCTTCCGCTTATGGTTTCTTTTGAGGTTTAAGATGTATTAAAACTTAGTTTACAAACTTTTATTTGTAAATAGTATTATTTTTAAGTTTTCTTGAATATTTGAAAAATCAGGCCTGACATAAATTTGTTTTTCAATTGACTTACGTTTCATTTTGTATCAACCAAAGTCTTTTGTTAAAAATTAATGACCTCGACTTACCTAGAAAAGTTGGGTCGTTACATTCTTTCCCTTTGCAAAACAGACCAATATATAATCAATCATTGGCTCCTTATGGGAAAATACAGAAGCCCTATACATGTCTGTTTCAAGCCTGTGTTGAACAACTTTTAATTCCCTAAGATAAGGAGATTTATCTGAAGGTTCAAGAATAATGACATGTCCTAAACTAACCCACCAGTTCGCAACAGTGAACCAGTTTGATCGTTAGGGGCAACTTTTGATAATAAGCGCACAACCATGCCCCAATTCCAATGTTGCCCAAAAGTAAAGGCCTTTCTTCACAATGCTCCATAAAGAAAAGTTCGACTTTCACATAAAGATCTTATTTCTTTTTTATTGCTCCAAGAGATCTAATAGATCTATTTTCACCACGCAAATCCCTTTTGTTATCATGGAAAATGTGTTGGTTGTGCTCAAACCAAATCTCTGCTAGCAACACTTTTATCAAATTAACCCATATTTTTTTTAAAAAAAAAGAGGATATGAGTTTCACTATTATTAATATTGAAAAATGAAGAGACAAAGCTCAATGTCATGAGGATTATACAAAGAGCAATAGGATAGAGGATCAACAGACGCACCTGGACATCTCAACTAGGTTGACACCCCCTTAGCGCCCTCATCACATCCAAAAAGCGACAACACAAGATCAAAACCAAAAGCCACAAATAGAAGGCTTTTTTTGTGTTTGTTTTGCCTTTGGACATTACTCCTTTGTTATGGGTTTTAGCTTGGTTGGATATGATGAGGGTGCTATGGGGGTGTCAACCTAGTTGAGATGCCAAGGTGCCCCCCTGATCCATGGTTACATATTCATTGTATAACTCTCTTGTACTATGAGCTTTTGTCTAATTATTATTATTATTTTAATATTAATAAAGAGGTTGTCTCCTTTTCAAAAAAAAAAAAACAAAAACAAAAAAAAAGCCACAAATATAAAACCAAACAAAATCATAAAATAATATGTCAAAAAAAAATCATAAATCATAGGTAGCAGGTCGAGAACAAAGAAGAATAAGCCTTGATTGAGCAAAAAATCCCAACAAATATTGAATGTTTGGAGAAGATGGAACCAACATTTCGATATAAAGACATAGTCAATTAAAAGGTGCTAAATATTTTTCATGTTATCAACACAAATGGGGCACATGAGGTGAGAGGACATGGGAGGGAAGTTTTCTTTGAAGTACTAAAGCACAGTTTAATTTTCCAAACAACGTAATCCATATGGGGATATTTATCCAAAGAGTGAGCTAAATAGCCCAATGAGTGATTGTTTTATAAAACATCGTTTTGAAATAATAAGTATTTAACAATTAACTCTTAACATAAATGAAATCAAACTCAAACAACTTATCTCAAACTTTCCCTTTCAGTTGCTATACCTAGAATCGTCGAGACGAAAAACAATAAACTAGGCATAGAAGCCCTATCCCGTGATACGATACTTACGAGATGAAACTCTAGGCATCAATTGTGCCCTATCTCGTTATAACTACAATGAGATGGAAAACTAGGCATTCGTACAGGCTCTCGTCCCTTGAGATGGGAAACTAAGCATCTTTAGAAGTCTTCATCTCTTATCTAATACCAATGATGGAAAGCTAGGTATTTACTGAATATCCAAATCAAATGACCTCTATGCACAAGAAAATCTCTCCCGAAGGGTTGCTATATATCTTAGAATATTTTAGGTATAGACTAAAACATGCTAATATTATTTTCAAGCTTAAACATTTTGAAAACTTAGCACAATCATAATTGCTTATAATTTTCATTAGTAAATTCATCAATAAAAACATGTTTACCAAAATGTTTCTAAATTCATGCTTTGGAAATACTTTATATGTCAGTATCCTCAAATATTCAAACATCAAAGCATGCTTGAAACATTTGATAGTAAATTCATGTTTAGAAATCAACTTTAAACTCATTTTTGTCACTTATAGAGAGTAGCTTGGACCCTTGTCTTATAAACTTGTTCGATCTCCTTCAGATCTAAAATAATAAAAATAATGGGAAATAATTCCATTTAATTCCCGTTGATCATAAAAATATCAAAACTTTGCTTAAAATTTCCAAAAACCACAAAAACAGCCCAAAGACATTAGCTTGCGTACAAAATATTGTGGCAGAAGTTGGCAGGCGCGCGTAGGGCTTGCCTTGCCATGTCTCGTTCTAACCTCATGTGCAGCGTGTCACACTCACAACTTTTCAAACACGGAACAGACTATTGTGCGGCACTTGTTGTAACTCGATGAACACGTCAGTTGTATGAAATTCGATACGATGTAGCCTCCCTACAGGTTTTAAGAGAAATTGGTTTTATTAAACATGAGAGAGAAAGGAAAGCATTGGAAACATCGTTAAAAAAAACTTTGAAGACTGTCCATTGCAAAGAGAGCTTAAATTGCAAAGAGTACCTCTGTGATGAGATTGGTTTGTGGAACCAATTGGGATGGGAAAAAGTTTAGAGATATTTGAGAGAAACTCTTTTCTTTTTGCAAAACAATAGCGTTAGCCTTATTTTTTCTTTTTTTATTAATTCATTTTTTTAAGAAAATTGTTTTCTTCTAGATATTATAACTCTCTTTCCTTTAGAATAGAAAATGAAGTAGAAGAGAACCATGAGATTCTATTAATTTACAAATAATTAAATTAATATATATTTCAAATCTACTGATTAATTAAACATTAATCAATTAGTTAATAATTAATGAAATCGAATTTAATTAAATAATATTAAACTAAACTATTAATTAATTCTCCAATTAACTAATAACACTAAATTATTTATCTTATATTTAACTTAAATTAATTTTGAATCATATTCAAATATAAGTTTCTCTCAATAATTTTAATATGAATCCAATTCACATTAAATTAATATTTGAACTCATTCAAATATTTTATCTCTCATAAATTAATTTTGAATCATCCCCAAAGTTAAATTTATATAGTAAAGTTTGATAAACTTTATATTATAATGTATCACTATACATTATACTAATTCCCAAGTTAAATTTAAACATTTTAAATTACAACCAATATAAATAAATCTCATCACCCTTTACGAGCTAGGAAAGGGACCTAATGGACCTACAGATTAGAAGCTACAACGATCTAAGATTAATTGGCTAAACTCATTAACCACATTAATCAATATTCGTTAGTTGTGTGTACACTCCACTAAAGACTCACAACTGAACTCTTCTCACTAAAAATATATTTATGTGTCCACGGATATAGACCAATAATAGTAAGTTAGTCCTTCACGAGTGTTTGTAACACCAGTTGGATCAATTTACCGCTTTACCCCTATGTTACCTCTAATCCTTAAAAACCAGTGCTCCTCTAATGAACAACTTCACTACTACAAAAACTAGCTCTCTTGACGTTTTAAAACTGTCAAGAATCACTATTCTTGACGGTTTTAAAACAGTCGTTGAAGCCAGTGTCAAGAAAGTGCAAGTTCTTGAAGGTTGATAAAAACGTCAAGAATAGTGAAAGTTGACGTTCTATAAATGTCAAGTATAAATTTTCATGACAGTTAAAAACCGTCAAGGGTGTGAGATGTTCATGACATTTAATAACCGTCAAGAAATTGATTGTTTATGACATTTTACAACCGTCAAGCATGTTTCATAGTTTTTTTTTAAATAATAATTTAATTGTATTTTTGTTTGTGCTCCCATAATTCTGTATAGTAGTCTAACAATAGTTTCATATATATAAATGGACGATATTCATCAAATATAGTTTCAAAACTTGAACATATATAAATAAAACGCTTCACCATATTTATATATAATCATTTCCAAAACAATACATATATGAATATTTCATATCCTTTGCAAAAAAATATAAACAATCTCATTAGATTGTCATAAGTTCAACTCAACTTCCTAAATTAACTAACTTATCTAAAAACTATCCAAAAACTTCCCAATAGCAGTTTGAAAAGCTCCAAGTCGCGACGAAAAAGCTCTAAGTCATCGATTCTCGCAGCCTGAAATTTTTTTGATGATAATTAATATAACATAGCATAATAGAAATCCATCCATCACTATTCAACTCAACATCATAGTAGATTTTGTGTTTGCACATTTATTCATTCACTTCAGCTTGTGTAATTGTTTAGCGATAGACCATAAATAAATTAACTAGAATTTCAATGAAGTTATTAGTAAGCCAGAAAATACTTATAATGCACACATGAGGGAAAGTAAGTACATTGTATAATTAAACAAACACCACATGTTTTTCTACACACTTATAATTATAATGCACGGAAGAGTAAGACATAATGAAATTGCAAATCTAAGGTGGCCAAGCCTCTAACACTTTGAACTATAACTTTCTTTCAACACAATCAACAAAAAGCCAATACAAATAAAATATGCATAAATCACAACTGGATATCCAACCATTGTTGTTTTAAGTTCTAAAAAAATAAATTCTTGTTACCTATTTTTGCAACTATAGTTAATATGAAAGTGTAACACAAAAAAATTAAACAATATTGAAAGTGCAAACATGGTTAAAAAATTAAACAATATTACTCACACATTCATATCAATAATAGCTGAAGCAATATATACAAAAATTCAATTATAAATCACAACGAGCATCATACACCCAATTAATAATTATTAAACCAACTGATACCAATATGTGCAAGGAAGTAACAAATCAAAACCATCATGATCATTATCAAAGAGCACATGAAACACCATAAAATTCAATCCCTAGACAAAGCAAGCAATTCATCATCAATTAACAACAATATTTGAGCAAAAATTCTACACAAAATCCTAGGAGGAACACGATATTGATTTGTAGATTCCAAATTCGTCATCATTTGCCAGAATTCATACATAACAAAATCATCCAAATCCATGAACTGATATAAAAAAAACATCAATGAAGTAGCTATTTACCAAGAATCGCTTGGTAACCCAAATGTCCTTGGCAACATGGTTGGTGACCAGAGACAATGGGTGGTGCAACTATATTTGATAGAGAAATTCCAGCTAAAAGAATTATGCATATAAAAGACATGTTATAACAGAGCAAGCACTGAACATTAGTTACAACATTTACTCAAAAATTAAATCCTAGAACACACCAAAACAACAGAAAAACCTATATTATGCACGCAACTTAAAGCATCAAATATTTGCTAATGATCTGCCCCAAAAAGAGAAGTTAGACAAGAGTAGAAGACAGAACAACGCACCTTCAGTACTGTGGTCAAAGAAGAAAATGGTTCGATGTCCTGAGCTTGTAATTAGACTACCTAATAAAGTCAAGATATCAAAACATAATACGAGATCTAACTAAAGAAATGATGTCGTTTATTCTAGAGAAATGAGTCTTAGGGAAAATAGTTACATTACTCACCTACTGTGTGACAGTAGGTAAATACGGTCCCGTATAAGCCATATCTCCCTTTATCAATCTGTATCTTCTCATATCAATCATCAACTCCATTGGATTTGTAAGGAGAACCCAAAGCACCATGTGATATATCGATTTTATATTAATCAACAACATTTTATGTGAATCTTTTTACAACTTACCCAAATCTTCGCGAAAGAAATCGAGCAGTAGCTTTGCGAAAGAGACGACGTGCGACGGAGAGACCGTATACAGACGCCGGAGAGTCGCGCGGCAGTGCAGACAACGGAGGAGAAGGGATCGCGGCGGCTGGCTTGGACGGCGGTTGTGAGCGGCGGACGTGGCCGGTTACTGCTTCACACGGTGGCTCGGCTTCGACGGAGACAGAAACAAGACGCCGGAAACGGTTGCAGCGCGGTGAGGCTGTGCACGGCGACGCAAATCTGGACCGGCAGCGGCGAAGGGCAACGGCGCGGTCTTGCGGTGCAGATCTGAAGGCGGCAGATCTGGACGCGTACGGCTGCTTTGCGAACTGAAGAGAAGAGGAGAAGGGTCGCGGCGCTCGGCTTCAGTAGGGAGACGCGGCGGTTTGCGGCAGGCTGCGGACGGAAGAAGAAAATGGAAGGGAAGGAGCGACGGTTTGCGGCGGCTGCGAACGGAAGAAAGAGGAATGGAGGTCGGTCGTGGCGGTTTTTGCTTCGCGAACGGAGAGAAGGGGAAGGGATGGGGCGGCTGGGCTGCGGCGGAAAGAAAGACGGAAGGGAAGGGCGGAAGGAAAAGAGAAAGAAAGGAAAGGAGAAGGGAAAGGAGAAGGGAAAGGGGGGGGGGTCGCGGCGCGCGAGGGAGAGAGTGAGAGAGATTTCTTTTTCCTTTTTCTTTTCTTTTTATTTAAATTAAATATAAATAATAAATATATATATATATATTATATAAAATAAAAAAAACAAAATATATATATAACAATAACATATCATTATCATTATTATTATTACAACGAGCGCGCGAGCGAGGAGAGTTCTTGACGATTAAAAAACGTCAAGAATTTTTATAAATTTCTTGACGTTTTAAAACCGTCAAGAATATTTTATAAATTTCTTGACGTTTTAAAACCGTCAAATATTTTATAAATTTTTTGACGTTTTTTAAAAAATGTCAAGGATTTTTTTATAAATTTTTTGACGTTTTTAAAACGTCAAGTAAAATTTTAAATTCTTGACGTTTAAAAACGTCAAACATGTCGAATTCATACGCTTCTTGACGTTTTAAGAACGTCAAAAAATTAATAGATATTTCTTGATGTTTAAAAACGTCAAGAAAAAATTTATTTTTTCTTGACGTTTAATAAACGTCAAGAATGATGTTTCAGAAAAAATTCTTGACGTTTTTTATTAAAAATGAAATCTTTCTTGACGTTTTTCGAAAAAAAAATCAAGAACGAAGACAGCAACCGGTCAAGAAAGCCTATTTTCTAGTAGTGCTTGTTTATGGTCCTACTAATAAACAAAAACCCCTCTCATGTCATAGAGAGGGTACGTGCCCTTTGTTCAAGTTTTGAGACACCATTTAAGCTAACATTCATCACTTACCCTAAAGTAGGAAATGAGTGAATTCCATTTTGTGCAATTATAATCCCAACTCCCCACTCAGTCTTGTCCCATCACTACTACAAAAATAGGCTCTCTTGACGGTTGTAGTTTTCCTTTCTTGATGTTTTGAGAAAAAAACGTCAAGAAAGATGTGATTTCATAAAAAAAAACGCAAGAATTTTTATGAAAGGCCAATTTTCAACTTCTTGACGTTTTTTCTTGACGTTTTTTGTGCAATTAAACGTCAAGTAAGATGTATTTTTTCTTGACGTTTTTTAAACATCAAGAAATATCTAATAATTTTTTGACGTTTAAAAAACGTCAAGAATGTTCATGAATTCAAATAAACGTCATAATATATAGTTTTCCTCGACGTTTTAACAAATTTTAAACATTTTTAAATGTCGAGATAATTCTAAAAAGTTCTTGACATTTTAAAAACGTCAAGAAATTTATAAAATTCTTGACGTTTTAAAACGTCAAGATAATTCTAAAAAATCCATTGAGAGAAATTTTAATTTGTTTTTGACGTTTTAAAAACGTCAAGAAATTTCTAAAAATTATTGTGTTAATATTCTTTTACAAAACACAACGTTTCAATTTGATCACTTCCCCTTTTCTTAATTAAACTTAATTCGCCGCGACTTTGTCTCTCTCCACCCGAAATCAAAAGCGTCGTTCACCTAACCTTCCCTTCACGTTCATCTGTGCATTCATCTGCGTTCATCGCCGAAAAAGACTTCCCTTCGCGTTCATAAGCATTCACCTGATAGAACTAAGTCATGCACAGCGGAAAAAGAATCGAATTTCTACCCTAATTGCCACAATTAACATGTAACCATAAACTAATCAAATTAGGTTTTAAGAAATATTACCTTTGAAGCTTTCAAAAGGTTTGATATTCTTACCAATTCTAACCGAGACCCACTAGTACTCAACTGCTAGCTCTAGACAAATAACCGGTTGTGGACCCAATTTTGGTGTAGAAAGTAATGGAGATAAAATGAGATTGGAAGCTTTCTCTTTTCTTTTGTTGAGATGATGAAAATGATAAAAGAGGCAAAAGTTCTTCAACATTTGAAAACACCTCTATTTATAGCCTAATTACATGCAAAAATGCATGCAATTCATTTGCCAAATCTCAACACCTAATGTTCTACTAACAATTAGTGGAACTTAGTGGGCTAGGTGTCTATATCTCATATAGCCACATATCCCACTAAGAGTTAGTGGGATTATCCAACAAAATGTTGGATTTTTCCACTAACTTAGTCCAAGGGTAAAATGGTCATTAGATATTTCTAGTCAAAAGTCAAACTTTGACTTTTCTTAGTCAAAAGTCAATATTTTGACTTTTTACCATTTTGTCCGTCTTGACTAATTCCAACCTCCCGAGCATGAATCCGCATTCATTTTTCCAAAATTCAAATCACATTTGAATATAAGGCCGGTCAAAGTTTGACTTTTCAAAGTCAAAAGTCAACATTTTGACTTTTTACTATTTTTGACCAATTCCGAGCTTCTTAGTATGAATCCGCATTCATACTTATAGTATGTAAAACATAAAGCTCTATTTCTAATTAGAAGATCGACGACTATATCACTGTATATGTCGGTTTCCCTTTCTTCTCCCAATTCGAACAATTCGACTTATTTCATCACACTGTTCTAAGTTTAATCCATATGAGCTAGCGGAGGAACCTAATGGACCTATAGATCATGGGCTCTAACGATTCAAGATTAACTAGCTAAACTCTTTTAAACCGAGTTAATCAACATTCGTTAACTAACGGGTCATTCCACTAAAGTCCCATAGTTGCACTCCCCTCACTATAGATATATTTGTGTCCATTTGATAAAACCATAATCAGTAAGTTAATCCTTCACAGGTTGCTCGTAACCTTGGCTGGGTCAAAATACCGTTTTACCCCCAAGATTACATCTTGCTCCTTAAGTCCCACTAATCCACTATTGAACAATTGTTTAAGGTTCAACCTATAAACTTAATCCCTCTCGGGCCAATGAGAGGGTGGGGCCCCTTGTTCAAGACTTGGATTCAGTGCTTAAGAGAGCAACCTATCTACTAACCCTAAAGCGGGTAGGAGTGAATTCCATCTTGTACCCTATGTTCCCAGCTATCCACCCGATCTTACCCCTGAAATGGGAGGCTTATTGGGCCAACGCTGATGAGCTGCCCTCACCTATGCAGATCTAAGGATAATCTCGTGTGAACAGGAGTTCATAGTTAACTCAGGATTAAGACTAAGTTACCTAGGTCATCAATAATTGAGATAGTCAGTTTTAAACAGTAAACGGTGTTATAACGTAAAAATGACTAATTCATGGTTCAGTCTTATGTAAACATTTTACATAGGATGCCCCCACTTTCATGTCTCTACATGAACGATTAGGATCACCTCGTTTGTACTACAAAGTGGGCCGCATCCATAGTTTCTCAAAATAAGGCGCCCAACCTTTATTTCATATACTATAGACTATTTAGGCTATATACTCGAACTTGATCCACGTTTATGTTTACACATAAAGTTCAAGTTTATTCAAAAAATAGCCTTGGAACTTGATTTATTGGATTTAAGATTATAATATTTAATTTCTCAATAACAACTTTATTGAACAGAATATGATTTACAAACTACGAGTTTTAGGACAAAAAATTCCAACATCACCTTCATTCATTTGCGTTCATCGTCCGTCACGGTCCGTCTGCTTTGCGTTCCCTTCACCTTCGTTGATTTGCGTCCGTCTGTTCACCGTTCGGAATGCGTAAACACATTCTCTGTTCGAAAACGAGTAAACACGTTCACCATCCTTCTGTCGCATTCCACTTTCGCTAAACCTCTATTCGTTTCCAAATCCTTCATGGTTACTCATTCATTTTCTTCCCTTTCTAAAGGTAATAATTTTCCTTTTTTCCTTTGTGATTAAAATTTGTAATTTGTAATTTAAAATTGGAATGCAAAATTAAAGAAGAGGAAATATGCCTTAGAGAATGGAAGAAAGGTTTTGCATTTTAGGCTTGAAAAGGGGGGATACAAGTTATTATAATTGTAATATATAATATTTTGAACAAGGCTACCAAGCGTGCGAATATGATTCATTGGTTAGTTTAGGGATTGGAAAGAGAAGGATTGTGGAGTTTGTGATAATATTTTGGTACACTGGAGCTGGAAACAGAGAATATTAAAAAACACATACTGTTATACACAGTATTATAATAATATGAATCACTAGCTTTTCTTCTCCTTGAATTTTTGTTATGGGTATTATATTGAGTTTTGTGTTTTAGATTGTGAAGTATGGGGTAGCTAAACTCTTAAACCTAGGGATAGATGTAGACAAAGTTTATGAATTATTCTTTGTAATGCATCTGATTATTTGCTCTTAATCTTTTCATGTTTTTATGTGAATAACGTTCATAATATCTTAATCACAGATTAATTGTTGATTGGCCATGAACCTTAATCTTTGCATGACTAGAGTGGTTATGAACTTGGATAGAGATAATTAAGGATCCTTGAGGAGGTTGTTGAAAGAAGTGGACCTAAAAACTTTTGTTTGTTAATAAAAAGAAAAATGAACAGAGATTCATCTTCGTCAGGGTCTTGATGTTTAATTTAATTTAAATTGTGTATGAATTTTTAATTACGAGAATTTTAATATGTTGCAAGAGCACTATAGCCAAGGTATAGAGTGAGGGAGATAAGGTTTATATGTCTTAGAGAATGGAAAGATGGAATTTGTGCTAAAATCATTAGTGTTCCAAATACAATTATGAATTGGGTATAGTTGCATTCCCCCTTCTGGATTGCATAGCACATAAATATATTCTCATGGATTGCATAGCACATAAATATAATGTCAAAAACAATAACATAAAACACAAACTTGATTTAGTTTCATTCACACTTGTACACCAACATGTTTCAAGGATTGATCATATATTAAAAATCATTTTCAAATTTGGTAATATAAAATGGAAGAAGTGAGACCTTGAGGTTTTGACCACCAAAACTATCTAACTGATGAGTTTATGATTTTTGTTTCTACTGTGTTCTTTCCTTAAGCTTTAACTTGCTTTAGGGGCAAGATGGTGAAGGTCTAGTCCACAACCTTTCCCAAGAATTTAATGATGTTTGGGTTGACCCAATTATTGTTATTGGACAGCGTTTTATGGTAATTGGTTGTTATGGTTTTTAAGTGTGTTTTGATATCTTGTGTTAAAAAATAATTGCAAAAAGTCGGAAAAGTTTGTTAAAGATCAGGTGTTTTTAAGTTTGTCATTCCACTTTAATTCTCACCAGTACTTGCTGAATGGAAGCCTCTTGTCTAAGACAATTCGAGTGGAATAACTCTCGTGACTACCACAACATTTGGGAACTCACCAAATGTAAGACTATTCCTTTATCCTAGCATTTGATCTCTCTCTATAATTTGGTTTGCTATCGTAAGTTTGATTAAAATAAATGTTGATAATTCAACTCCAATGTTCTTATTTTCTTAACTCTCATTCAGTCAGTTAGAATCAGAACTCATTTATTTATCTTGTCTCCATAATTTGGATTCAAAGATTCATCACAATAATCTTCTCAACAACATTCTTGAAAAGGTATTGAATTTTCAACTGTGTGACCTTTATACACAAATTTCTTCAAAGAAATTTACATTCTTTAGAGTTTAGAGCTTTGAATTCTAGTAAACTTATAAAGCTTTTGATACTTGTTAGACTTTTTTGCTTGGTGCGGATAAAACCTTATTTACATTCTTTCTTTCCTGCATGTTCTCTTTTGATATTTGTTAGACTTTTTTGCTTGGTTGTCCTTAGTGTTTTCCTCTTTAGCTGAAATTTCTCAATCTTGAAAAAAATAGAGCTTTAAAATTCAACTTTAACTTTATTTGATACTATCTTAGTCCATACTTATTTTGGTATTTCTTTCCTTTCTCACAAACACATCTAAGAGGTTGCCTTCACAATATGGCCAAATTAACAATATGGCAACCCTTTTCATTGCAAAACATATTAGACGTTGGTTACTTAGTTAGCCTTATTGGGTAAATAATTGACATTTAGGTACTTTTTAGTTTGTATATTTATAGATGCCAAATCGATATGTGAATTTTAATTGTTGCTTATTTGAAACATTGCAACCATTTGATAAAATGTTGCTATGTGAATCCATCTTAACTTGATATATTATTTTATTTTGGTTTGGGTTGTGGAATCCAAGTTTGTATTTGAAGTCAAATTCATCCAAGATCATTGAGTTCATAATACACTCAAGATTAAGACTAAGTTATCTAGGTCATCCTAGTGAAATAGAAACCTAACTAGTTAATGTAGTAACACCAAGTGGTTACTATTTCACAGTCTAGTCTATTGCAATCTCATTGCATAGGATACCTTCACTCGCATGTCAACTACATGAACACATTGGATCATTGTATTTGTATCAAATACAAAGTGAGTCGTATTCATAATGTTACCAGGATAAAGGTACCCAGTCTTATCCGTATACTATAGACCCTTTAAGCTGATCTCGAACATTGATCCTTGTATGTCTCTACATACTATTCAATACTTATTAAACAGTTTAGGATGTTAGTTTATTAGATTTGAGTTATTAAGACAAAACTAATAATATAATCAATAACAATTATTACAATAATAACACTTTATTAACAATGGTCAATGGATTAAAACTTAATTCCAAGTTTATTTATCCTATAATACAAAATAATGATCTAGATTAAAACTTCTAGATCGATAAATTTCTTGGAATATACTCCATTCATTGTAAATTTTTTTATTGAAAAAATTTATCGAAAATTTGTACCGATATACTATATTTCACAATTTCATACATATAATTAATAATATGAAACAAATATACACTCACCGAAAACATTTGAAAGAGATGAACAAAATAAGAAAGAATGGACTGAGAGAGAGATCGTATGGAGGGAAGAGTTTTTTAACAAAATCACCAAAAGAAAAATAATAAAGGGGTAATTTTGATTATAATATTATCATAATAAAATTAATCACATACAATATTTACATATGATATCTAATAAATGCAAGTTTTAATAACGTGTGGTCCACTTTCCTTATTTGATTTTTCTATTAATTTTTTAAAATATATTATTAATAATAAAGATTGGTAGTTTGGTCTTTTGGATTCTACATTTGTGTAAAATTAAAGCATATTAGAATATTTAATTAAAAATTTGTCAACATTAGGTCCAACTTGCAATAAAACACTCACATTTAGGCTATAATAGTTAATAACCCCGTATTTAAATCGAACCCTTTAGAAACCAACTCAACTTCTAAAGGGTTGTAAAAATGAATGTACGGGTAAAGTGTAAATAAAATGACTTCTTACTAAATTCTTATGGGTTTTGAACAAATACCAAGACTACCAAACGAAGCCCCTAAACCCTAAAACATAACATAAACACTCACCTTCTATCATCCATCAAAAGGTTTGACTTTAAAATCTCTTACCTCTAATCCAATTAAAGCATATCATATTATTATAATGATGATGATAATACTAATAATAATAATAAAAAAAAAAGTTAAATATCCTAAAATTTAAGATAAATATTCACCATCACAATTTAGTGTCCTAAGTCATAATTTCTTTTAAAAATGTTCACCACCTTCACACCCGTATAAATCCTTCTTTAATTTCTTTTAAAAATGTTCACCACCTTCACACCTGTATAAGTCACTTCTTTAAATAGAAGGATTATAGTGAATTATACAAAGAAATGCATGAATAAAAAGAGATAACGGTAGAAAGGGTAAAATTGTAAATAGTGACAAAAGGTGACAGAAATAAGAAAAATTGCAAAAGTTAGGTATGCCCATTTATTTGATTATAGTAATTTCGAATCTATCTCTAGTTATAGGATAATTCATAGATTCACACTACCATGTATTTTATTGGCTCCAACCTAAGGTAAGTAATTGCAGATTTCAAAAAGAGAGTATTTTACAAACTATCTTTAACTTTTAGTAAATCCTAATTAAATTTAAAATTTTGTTACTCAACAAAATTGCAACAACCACTCTAATAATGAAAATTATATCTACAAGATTTTTAATTGATTATATTTTAAATCATTTATAAACAATATCGGTAATTATATTTAAATAATGCATAATATTATTTTTAGTAACAATTTGAAATTATATTTTAGATTAAATTCCATAAATTCAGCACAACTTATATTTATCGATATTTTTATTCTTTTTATTTTAAAAAATTATATTTTTATGGCAGTTATATATATTTTTAAAAAATAAATAAATAATCTATATACATAATATTGAAAATATAATTATGTAGATATCCATAACCTAGTTACCCATCTTTCTATAACTCTCCATTTTTTTCTTGTTGTATCATTCATACCATTGAATTTCATATGTAACTCATACCATGGGATGTCTTATAAATCTGTATGTGGTGCATTTGTAAAACACACCACAATTGAGATAATTTGTTCTCTACTTCCTCTCTTCTTCATTCTCTTCTGTGTGTTGTTTCAGGTTCTTATTTAGCCTCTTTATACTTGTTTTATAACACGTTATCAACACGAGTTTCGCCACTTTGGAGATTGTGTAAAAATTGGCTTTGAAAAGATCCACTGGAATCTTCTCTATGGTTTTGAGGTATTTAGAATTTCATTCAAGTACGGTAAGTGTTTTAATTTTGGTGACCTTGCTTATGTATATTTGGTGTATTCATCATTTATCTTCTCACCACCATCATTCATCTTTCTAGAATTTAAACATAAAGTTCAAAGAATGTGGGTACTCTACTTTAATCATACATGTAAAGTTATGTGTTTACAAATTGATTGTTAAAATATATTTATATTTTACTTTTGATCTAATAACATTGTAAAACTCATACAACCTTTTATATGAGCATTAAATTTTGAGTTGTGGCTTAAAAGACATTTGTTAGTTTTTAAAGAAAATCTTTTAGAAATGTTACTTTGTATTTAAGTGAATTAGACCATTGTTTGTCTCCAAGTTTCTTAATCATATTGAATTTGTTTAGACATATATACTTGTTAGATTACAAGCTCCATCCTCTAAAAATTTAGACTTTTAATTAGCTTATTACATATGGTATATGTGCATAGATCTTCATCACAACCTTTTCTTGTCGAGGATAAGCATTTCATGGATTGTGGATAAAATATCTATATATTGTTAGAGGAATAAAATTTATATTTGAGAAACTCAAATAACCTTATTTTGAGTGATTCAAGATAGGAAAATATTGAAAATCAAGTATTTCATGTCATTTCATGTCTTTAACTATAATTTTTATACTTGAAGGATTTGATTTAAATGCTTTCTGAATTAGTATCTTCGAATATAATTGTTTTATATGACAAATTTAATTAGGATATTTATTTTCTTCGTTGGATCACATTCTTTTTGACAAATATTGTGATAGTGTTTATCTTTTATATGTTAAGATTACTTTTCAAATATAAGAATACATTTTTAATATTTTCTTTAATTTTGTTGTTTGCATACTTGCATTCAAACTTATTTGATTGTTGAATATTTAAATTATTGTTATGTGAATTTGTGAGTCTTAAAATTTTATATATAGTGTGTAATGCCCCAAAGGTATATATATATATATATATTTTGTTTTTATTTTATATATATATATATATATAATATTTATTTATTATATATTTAATTTAAATAAAAAAAAAAGAAAAGAAAAAGAAATTCTCTCTCTCTCTCTCTCGCGCGCTGCACAGCCCCCCCCGTTCTCTTCTCTTTTCCTTTCTCTTTTCTTTCTTCTTTTTCTTCCTCTTTTCTTCTCCGCTCCACGGCCGCCGCCTCTATCTTCTTCTTCCCGTCCCGCCGCAGCCAACCGCAGCCCAGCCGCAACCACACCTCTATCTTCTTCTTCCCGTCCCGCAGCTAGCCGCCGATCCTTTCTTTCCATTTTCTTCTTCCGTCCGCAGCCCACCGCGAAGCAAGACTGCGCCGCTGCCAGTCCAGATCTGCGGCGCCGTTGCTCTTCCGTCGCTGCAACCGTCGGCCGCCATCTCTGTTCGCGAAGCAAGGCCGCCGCGTGAACCTGTAACCGCCGGCTGTCTCCCCTCTCCTTTCTCCTCTGTTTTCAGCCCAGCCGCCGCCGATTCCTTCTCCTCCGTCGTCTGCACTGCCGCGCGACTCTCCGGCCATCTGTATACGGTCTCTCCGTCGCACGTCATCTCTTCGCAAAGCCACTGCTCGATTTCTTTCGTGAAGATTTGGGTAAGTTGCAAAAAGATTCACATTGGGTTGAATTAAATGACTGATGCGTTGAAGGGAATTATTGAGAAATTGTCTTAATGTTTAGGTTCGTTCTTCATAGACTTCAACGTGGTTAAGGAGCTTAACAAATTTGAAGGTAAGGGATTTTCTACTGGACTCACTTATGATTGTGAATTGCATGTCTGAATGATTATCTTTGACTGAGTAAAGATGTTGAGATGATACTTATGTTTACACACGTATGGGTGTAGATTCGGTGCTGAATGTACACTGTGGATTGACTGAAAATATATATACATATGCATAGGAATTGAAGTAGACTTAATGTGGAATGCATATTGTGATTGTCATGGAATATATATATATGTGTGTGGATGTGGACAGGACGAAAATTGTAGATTATGCTTGTATGAGATGCAGATGCGATCTTGTGATTGTCGTTTAGATTGGGTGTCGTTACGCTAAAGTATGACTGTGTGCTGGTGATCTGAGGGGTGTATTGACTGTATAGTTTGATTGACTGATGTATTAGTATGTTATTGACAGACATATGACCTAAGTGAGATAAGTTGACTGTTAGGACGTTGAGAGAAAGAACTCTATGTTTTGAAGTATCTGAAGGATGGTTGAATGGAATGAGGGGATAGATTGTTAGGTTGTATTGGGATGATTACCTTGTAGGTGTCCCACGGGATCACCAATTTATTTTGCACCTTCGGAGCATTTGACTGATATGTGTTCTGCAGAACACTTGACTGATATGTACGTCCCTCGGGGCGTCAGACTGATATGTACGTCCTTCGGGCGTTAGACTGAAATGTGTATCATACGGGATCACAAGACTGCGACTGTACAGGGTGTCCCAATAGAACTTTAACAATTTATTTTCCCCTGACGAGACCAGTAGAGGGTCTCTTACTGAGTATTTAAAATACTCACCCTTCTTATGTTTGATTTTCAGGCAAAGGTAATAAAGGCGGCAAACCGGCGAGGGGCAGGAAGGAAGCGTGATGCCATAGGAAACGTGTAATTGCTTCCGCTTATTTAAGATTGATTTGAAATTTAGTTTACAAACGTTTGTTGTAAACAGTATTATTTTATACTTTCTTGAATGTTTAAAAATCAGGCCTGACTTGAAGATGTTTTTTTTTTAAATTGCTTACGTTTTGTTTTATATTAATCAGAGTCTTTTATTTGTTAAAAACTAACGATCTCGACTTACTTAGAAAAGTTGGGTCGTTACAGTTGGTATCAGAGCCTAAGTTTAGGTTCTGTAGACTGACTTACGATGTAAGTCTATGTTTTTGTGTTCCTATGGCAAACGCGACCCTTCGTCTCTCGTCAGGTATGCTTTATGCTTATATGTATGGTTTATGTATATGACCTTGCCTAAATTAAACTAGATTGCATGACGATAAAGACTTGCTTATGTTATGATTAAGATTTTGTTAAAGAGTGTTGTTGGTGGATAATAGGAAATTAAAGGAAGTACGTAGAGGAGGTCGTAGAGGCCGAGGTAGAGGAGCAGGAGGCCGAGGTAGAGGAGTAGGTCGTAATCAGCCTACTGAGGGTCAAGCTGAACATCGAATTCCTGCTGCACCCGTGACTCACGTCGAGTTTGATGCACTGTCTGCTCACATGGAGCAGAGGTTTACAGAACTTATGACAGCATAGCTCAAAACCAGCAGGCACCTGCAGTCCCACCTGCACCTGTAGTTCCCCCTGCACCAGCAGCCCCTCCTGCACAAGAATTACCTAACCAACTTTCTGCTGAGCGAAACATTTGAGGGACTTTCGGAAGTATGACCTCAGACGTTTGATGGGTCACTGGAGGATCCTACAAAGCTGAAATGTGGTTGTCCTCTGTGGAAACCATATTTAATTACATGAGATGTCCTGAGGAGCATAGAGTTCAGTGTGCTGCTTTTCTACTGAGGGACAGAGGCATTATCTGGTGGAGGACATGCGCATGCTAGGTGGAGATGTGAGGCAGATTACCTGGGATCAGTTTAAGGACTGCTTCTATACCAAGTTTTTCTCGGCTAACCTTAGAGACGCCAAAAGCCAGGAATTCTTGGAGTTGAAGCAAGGATATATGACAGTCGAGGAGTACGACCAGGAGTTTGATATGCTGTCACGTTTTGCCCTGAGCTTGTTAGTAATGAGCAGGCTAGAGCTGATAGGTTCGTCAAGGGATTGAGAGATGAAATTAGGGGTTTTGTGCGAGCACTAAAGCCCACTACCCAAGCTGAAGCACTGCGTCTGGCAGTGGATATGAGTATTGGGAAGGATGAAAGACAGCCAAGGAGCTTTAATAAGGGATCGTCGTCGGGTCAAAAGAGAAAAGTAGAGCAGAGAACTGTAGGAGTTCCTCAGAGGAACATGAGACCAGGTGATTCTTTTCGCAGTTTCCAGCAGAGTTCTGGCGGTGCAGGAGACACTACTCAAGAGAGGCCAGTATGATACGTGTGGGAAACGCCACCTGGGTCGTTGTTTGATGGGAACGAGAGTCTGTTATAAGTGCAAGCAAGAGGGACACATGGCTGATAGGTGTCCTTGAGATCTACTGGGCTGGATCGAGCAGTCAGGAGAGAGACCTCCACAGCGGGGTACAATCTTTGCCACTAATAGATCAGAGGCAGAGAAGGCCGGCACAGTAGTGACAGGTACGTTACCAGTATTGGGCATTTGCCTTGACCTTGTTTGACTCGGGATCTTCTCATTCATTTATTTCATCGCTTTTTTGACGCATGCATGCTTAGAAGTGGAACCCTTAGACTATGTTTTGTCAGTGTCTACACCGTCTGGAGAAATTATGTTGTCTAAGGAAAAGATTAAAGCATGTGAAATTGAAATAGCTGGTCGTGTACTGGACGTAACCTTGTTGGTATTAGATATGCGTGACTTTGATGTAATTTTAGATGGATTGGCTAGCTACTAATCATGCTAGTATTGATTGTTCTCGTAAGGAAGTTGTGTTTAGTCCCCCTACTGCATCTAGCTTTAAATTCAAGGGAGTAGGAACAGTAGTACTGCCTAAAGTAATCTCAGCTATGAAAGCTAGTAAACTACTCAGCCAGGGTACTTGGAGTATTTTGGCAAGTGTGGTGGATACTAGGGAAGGTGAGACTTCTTTAACTTCAAACCTGTGGTAAAGAAACCCAGATGTATTTCCAAAAGATCTTCCAGGACTGCCGCCACATAGAGAGGTTGATTTTGCATTGAGTTGGAGCCAAACACTACTCCTATTTCTAGAGCCCCTTATAGGATGGCTCCTGCTGAGTTGAAAGAACTGAAGGTACAGTTACAGGAATTGCTTGACAAAGGCTTTATTCGACCTAGTGTGTCACCTTGGGGTGCACCAGTATTGTTTGTGAAGAAGAAGGATGGGTCGATGCGTCTTTGCATTGACTATAGAGAGTTGAATAAAGTAACAGTCAAGAACAGGTATCCTTTACCCAGAATCGATGATTTGTTCGATCAGTTACAGGGAGCCACGGTGTTCTCTAAGATTGACTTACGGTCAGGTTATCACCAGTTGAGGATTAGAGACCGTGATATTCCTAAGACTGCTTTCGTTCGAGGTATGGACATTATGAATTCATAGTGATGTCTTTTGGTTTGACTAATGCACCTGCTGTATTTATGGATTTGATGAACAGGGTGTTTAAGGATTTCTTGGACACTTTTGTGATAGTCTTCATTGATGATATTTTGGTTTATTCCAAGACTGAAGTCGAACATGAGGAACATTACATAAGGTATTAGAGACTCTTCGAGCAATAAACTGTATGCTAAGTTCTCGAAGTGCGAATTTTGGTTGAAGCAGGTGGCTTTTCTTGGTCATGTGGTTTCCAGTGAGGGAGTTTCAGTAGACCCTGCAAAGATAGAAGCGGTTACCAGTTGGTCTCGACCCTCCACAGTTGTGAGGTTCGTAGTTTTCTGGGTTTAGCAGGGTACTACCGGAGGTTTGTGGAGGATTTTTCACGTTTGGCTACTCCTTTGACTCAGTTGACAAGGAAGGGAACTCCGTTTGTTTGGAGTCCAGCTTGTGAGGATAGTTTTCAGAACCTTAAGCAAAGGTTAGTTACTGCACCGGTCCTTACTGTACCAGATGGATCTGGAAGTTTTGTGATTTACAGTGATGCTTCCAAGAAAGGACTGGGTTGTGTTTTGATGCAGAAAGGTAAGGTGGTTGCTTATGCCTCTCGTCAGTTGAAGAGTCACGAGCAGAACTACCCCACACATGATTTGGAGTTGGCAGCAGTGGTTTTTGCATTGAAGATATGGAGACATTACTTGTACGGTGAAAAGATACAAATCTTTACTGACCATAAGAGCCTAAAGTACTTCTTCACTCAGAAGGAGTTGAATATGAGACAGCGAAGGTGGCTCGAGTTGGTAAAAGATTATGACTGTGAGATATTATACCATCCTGGTAAGGCGAATGTGGTGGCTGATGCTCTTAGTAGAAAAGTATCACATTCGGCAGCACTCATTACTAGACAGGTACCATTGCATCGAGACTTGGAGAGAGCTGAGATTGCAGTGTCTGTGGGGAGAGTCACCTCACAGCTAGCTCAATTAACGGTGCAACCGACTCTGAGGCACAAGATTGTTGATGCTCAGAGTAATGATCCTTATTTGATGGAGAGACGTCGCCTTGTTGAAACAGGGCAGACTGATGAGTTCTCCATATCCTCTGATGGTGGGTTGATGTTTGAGAGACGTTTATGTGTGCCAGCGAACAGTACAGTTAAGATTGACTTACTAGATGAAGCCCATAATTCCCCATTTTCCATGCATCCTGGTAGCACGAAAATGTATCAGGATCTAAAACGATTTTATTGGTGGCGGAATATGAAAAGAAGTGGCGGAATTTGTTAGTAAGTGTCTAGTATGTCAGCAAGTTAAGGCACCTAGACAGAAACCAGCAGGTTTTTACAACCTTTAAGTGTGCCAGAGTGGAAGTGGGAGAATGTGTCGATGGATTTTATTTCAGGGCTGCCTAAGACCCTGAAGGGTTTCACAGTGATTCTGGTTGTCATAGACAGGCTTACGAAATCGGCACATTTTGTACCAGGAAAATCCACTTATACTGCTAGTAAGTGGGCAGAGTTGTATTTAACTGAGATTGTGAGACTGCATGGAGTGCCTGTATCGATTGTTTCTGATAGGGATGCACGGTTTACTTCCAAGTTTTGGAAGGGACTTCAGACTGCTATGGGTACGAGATTGGATTTCAGTACAGCCTTTCATCCACAGACTGATGGTCAAACTGAACGTTTGAACCAAGTTTTAGAGGATATGCTACGAGCTTGTGTTATAGAGTTTCCAGGTAGTTGGGACTCTCATCTACATTTGATGGAGTTTGCTTATAACAACAGTTTCCAGGCTACCATCGGTATGGCACCATTTGAGGCTTTGTATGGCAAATGTTGTAGAACCCCTGTTTGTTGGAGTGAGGTTGGTGAACATAGATTGATGGGACCTGAATTAGTTCGGTCTACTAATGAGGCTATTCAAAAGATTAGAGCACGTATGCAAACAGCGCAGAGTAGACAGAAGAGTTATGCGATGTACGGCGAAAAGACCTTAAGTTCGATGTGGGAGAAAAGGTATTCTTGAAGGTAGCACCTATGAAGGGTGTTATGCGTTTTGAGAAGAAAGGAAAGTTAAGTCCTCGTTTTGTTGGACCATTTGAGATCTTAGAGAGGGTTGGTGTTGTGGCGTATCGCTTGGCATTACCACCATCTCTCTCTGCAGTTCATAATGTTTTCATGTTTCGATGTTGAGGAAGTATGTGGCCGATACGTCTCATGTAGTGGACTATGAACCCTTGGAGATTGATGAGCATTTGAGCTATGTAGAACAACCTGTGGAGATTCTGGCTAGAGAGGTAAAGATGCTTCGTAATAGAAGCATTCCATTAGTAAAGGTTTTGTGGCGGAATCATCGAATTGAAGAGGCGACATGGGAGCGAGAGGAAGAGATGAGGACTCGTTATCCAGAGTTATTTCAGGATTAAAACTTTCGAGGACGAAAGTTTCTTAAGGAGGGAAGAATGTAATGCCCAAAGGTATATATATATATATATATTTTGTTTTTATTTTATATATATATATATATATATATTTATTTATTTAATTATAAATAAATAAAAAAAGAAAAGAAAGAAATTTCTCTCTCTCTCTCTCTCGCGCGCTGCACAGCCCCCCCCCCGTTCTCTTCTCTTTTCCTTTCTCTTTTCTTTCTTCTTTTTCTTCCTCTTTTCTTCTCCGCTCCACGCCGCCGCCTCTATCTTCTTCTTCCCGTCCCGCCGCAGCCAACCGCAGCCCAGCCGCAACCACACCTCTATCTTCTTCTTCCCGTCCGCAGCTAGCCGCCGATCCTTTCTTTCCATTTTCTTCTTCCGTCCGCAGCCCACCGCGAAGCAAGACTGCGCCGCTGCCAGTCCAGATCTGCGGCGCCGTTGCTCTTCCGTCGCTGCAACCGTCGGCCGCCATCTCTGTTCGCGAAGCAAGGCCGCCGCGTGAACCTGTAACCGCCGCTGTCTCCCCTCTCCTTTCTCCTCTGTTTTCAGCCCAGCCGCCGCCGATTCCTTCTCCTCCGTCGTCTGCACTGCCGCGCGACTCTCCGGCCATCTGTATACGGTCTCTCCGTCGCACGTCATCTCTTCGCAAAGCCACTGCTCGATTTCTTTCGTGAAGATTTGGGTAAGTTGCAAAAAGATTCACATTGGGTTGAAATTAAATGACTGATGCGTTGAAGGGAATTATTGAGAAATTGTCTTAATGTTTAGGTTCGTTCTTCATAGACTTAACGTGGTTAAGGAGCTTAACAAATTTGAAGGTAAGGGATTTTCTACTGGACTCACTTATGATTGTGAATTGCATGTCTGAATGATTATCTTTGACTGAGTAAAGATGTTGAGATGATACTTATGTTTACACACGTATGGGTGTAGATTCGGTGCTGAATGTACACTGTGGATTGACTGAAAATATATATACATATGCATAGGAATTGAAGTAGACTTAATGTGGAATGCATATTGTGATTGTCATGGAATATATATATATGTGTGTGGATGTGGACAGGACGAAAATTGTAGATTATGCTTGTATGAGATGCAGATGCGATCTTGTGATTGTCGTTTAGATTGGGTGTCGTTACGCTAAAGTATGACTGTGTGCTGGTGATCTGAGGGGTGTATTGACTGTATAGTTTGATTGACTGATGTATTAGTATGTTATTGACAGACATATGACCTAAGTGAGATAAGTTGACTGTTAGGACGTTGAGAGAAAGAACTCTATGTTTTGAAGTATCTGAAGGATGGTTGAATGGAATGAGGGGATAGATTGTTAGGTTGTATTGGGATGATTACCTTGTAGGTGTCCCACGGGATCACCAATTTATTTTGCACCTTCGGGAGCATTTGACTATATGTGTTCTGCAGAACACTTGACTGATATGTACGTCCCTCGGGGCGTCAGACTGATATGTACGTCCTTCGGGGCGTTAGACTGAAATGTGTATCATACGGGATCACAAGACTGCGACTGTACAGGGTGTCCCAATAGAACTTTAACAATTTATTTTCCCCTGACGAGACCAGTAGAGGGTCTCTTACTGAGTATTTAAAATACTCACCCTTCTTATGTTTATTTTCAGGCAAAGGTAATAAAGGCGGCAAACCGGCGAGGGCAGGAAGGAAGCGTGATGCCATAGGAAACGTGTAATTGCTTCCGCTTATTTAAGATTGATTTGAAATTTAGTTTACAAACGTTTGTTGTAAACAGTATTATTTTATACTTTCTTGAATGTTTAAAAATCAGGCCTGACTTGAAGATGTTTTTTTTTTTAAATTGCTTACGTTTTGTTTTATATTAATCAGAGTCTTTTATTTGTTAAAAACTAACGATCTCGACTTACTTAGAAAAGTTGGGTCGTTACATAGTGATTATATATATTTGATTATTCTCTTATGATAAAGTTTATGAAAGTTATGTATAATAGTTAATTACTTCTTAAACCCAATTTTGATTTAATGCACCTATAGTTGCATAAATCAGTTAGTATTTATTGTTTTGCGTGCACTCGTAGTTGCACATGTCAAAACATCTTTACTCTTGGCAATAACAATTTGGGAGAGAAAGTTTGAAACATTATATCAGCAATTGAGCATTTGTTTCTATAAAAAAAATGGTAAATTTCGATAAACTAATTTAATAGCATTCTTTAAAGTGAATGTTACGATATTTAGTAAGATCAAAATTATGTTAACAGAAAAGAAATATTTATTTGATTAGATTTATACATATTTTATGATAATTTTATTTTCTAATATATTTTGCGAAAAGATACAATAATCTAGTACTTGTCGTACATTAAGAGTATATTTGAAAAATTAAACTTTTTAACGATGAAAATGAGAGCAATGTATAAAAGCCAATTTTGAGAAATTATTTGTATCTTTGGAAGAGATCATATTTTTATTTTAACCTTATAAATATGATATTATTGGATATCATAGATTACTTACGATCTCTTGAAGAGATGAGTATTTTTTTTTCTCATTTATATGAATAAAATTTTGGATTTCTTTTATCTCTTAGAGAGAATAATAATTGATATTTATGTATTGCATACAATACATCCATGCATGTTATACTTAAAAGTAAACAATATATCTTTAAGACTTGATAGTCTTGATATACTTTACTATCTTTGTAAATCTATCAAAAGAGAATTTAGTAAATTGGGAAGATATATGTTCGTAATCGATATCATCTAGAGAGATTGATTATAAGAATAATATATAATATGCATATATACATAATCTTATGTGGGTAGTGCATATAGAAAATTTGTGTGCTTTTACTTCTCAATTATATTATAAGCATTCGTGTATTGATATATATGCAACAATAAACCTGAAGTTCATTCATCCAAATATAATTTTATTTGACATGAGAGTCATTTTGGTCAATAATTGAAATTGATGCATGATTGGAAATATACAATTGACAGATCTAGAAGATTCTTTTATGTAATAATTGGCAAGGTTTCTTGTTCTCAAGAGGTTAAATATCAAATTCTCATTAGCGAAAATTGAAATTGACACTCTCATGCTTTTGGAAGATTAAATTCATGGTTTATTAATTCTTGCTGGCGCATTTTGTTGATGGTCAAAGATATGCTTACTATTTTGTTTTGAGAATGCTAGTGAGTTTGCATCTCAAACATTTGATAATTGATTGAGATAAGTGAACAAACATCCTGTAGCTTATGTTTGAATAGCAAAGCTTCTAAATCTACATAAGATCATGTAAGATAATGGAACAATTAAACTCCGGATGGATGGAATATTTGTTGTGCAGTTTCCTAATTCTCATTAATGAGACAATTTTTCCAACATTAGGGGGAGAAATTAAGAAAATGTTGGAAAATCAATTGAATAAAATGCATAAGTATTGTCCCATTTTGATGATTATACAGATTACTTTGAACTAGAAGTTCAAAAGATATCTCATTTGTAATAAAATGATATCAAATCAAATGCAAATACATTTATGAAACATTTACAATAGTAAGAAAGTAACTGAGTTATAGTGGTTACAAAGATACCATCTAAGAATGATATCCCACACTATAAGAAAAAGTACATATTATGACAGTTGTATATATCTAAAATGGAAAGTAGTAAAAAAAACTGTCACAAAAGGTTAAAATTTGCGTTTTTGGCGGGAAAAGACGAATTTTTCGGATTCCACTTTCCGCGACAGTTATTTGTTGTCATATAAAATAATTATATTTATTTATTAAATAAAATTCATTTTAATAAAAATATTAAATCACAATTTCCTCCAATTCTTAAACCCTCGCGCAAACTTACCCTCACCTTCGCTCACGATTTTGACATCCATCCTCAATCCGACCACCACGTCCATATCCGAACATCGTCGACTCTCCAACAGACACATAATGGGAATCAACAGATCAAGAGCTTAGAGATTCAAGAGTTTAAGCTTTTACAACTTCCTTCTGTTTGTCACTTGAAAAGCTTCGGTATTAGCTATTGCCCAAGTAATTTCTCTTCCAATCCTCTTTCTTTTCTTTCTTTTTTTCTTAAATTTAATTTATATTTGTTAAGTTGCTTGATTATTTAGCAGCTATTTTGTTTTTGGTGTTTGGTTTTTTAAAAGTAAGGTTACTTTTTTTTTTTTGAATCATTGTTTGAAATTCAATTTCAAGTATAAAAGTTCCATTTTTGGTCAAACTTCATTAAAGAAAGAATAAAATTTGAATAACTATTTTTTCTTTTGTATTTTGGTTTGGTTTTTATGAAAGAGATTTAGGAGTTTTGGCTTAGTTTTTGAACATGAATAAAAAGTAGAAGAGATTTAGGAGTATATAATCATGAGTTTAATTTTAAAGAATCTGTAAATAGGTTTCATCTAGTACCGAAATATCTAATTTTAAAGAATCTGTAAATAGGTTTCATCTAGTACCGAAATATCTGTAATTAATAGTGCAGCAAACCCAGGAAGCTGAAGATGAAACATAGTAGAACTTAGGTAGCTGACAGTGGATGAAATTCTTTTGTAGTGGAAAGCAAATGAAGCAACCCCACTTGCCCTGATGAAATCTATACATAGGGAGGGAAGGGGAGGGATGTTGCTTTTTTTTTTTTTTTTTTTTTTTTTTTGTTGGGTGTAGCAAAAAAATGGTCATACAACCCTGATGAATGATAGGGTTAACCAATTTTTTTTGCTAGTGTAACAGAAGGAGAAAAAAAAAAGAAACGAAAAAGGATGGTAGTTTAGTTTGGTGAAGGCTTGTGGAGGAAGAAAGTGTTTGGGTAAAGAAAGCTTTCCAAAAATTTTGTTCTCTGCTCGCTTTAAATTCCATAGTGTATTTTGCTATGACTTTATTGTGTTTTTTTTCATCCAGAGGATGTAATTCTTTGAATTTGTGATCATGGATGTTTTAAAATTTGAACATGATTGTGGGTTGAAGAGAGAAATTGAATATAGCAGTTATAATGTTGAGTTGGTAGTTTAATATCAATGTTAAATATGTAGAAAACATTATGTTTGCCATTGTTCTAAAAGGACGTTCTGTTAGTAAGATGAATAGATAACTCTTGAAGGTTCAAATTTAATATTTAAACGGTAATTCATTATTTGTGGTAGGAGGGGATCAAACCTCTGCAACCTTTGGAAAGACGTGTCATTTACCATCAAGTTATACTCTTTCTTTTTTAGATGTAGTAAGCTGCAATAATTGTGGAACGTTTGCTCATTATGCTTTTTAATTCAAGTTTTTTGTTTTGTTGGAGAATCGAAAAAGTTAAATTTTGAAAAGTTGTATACAAACATTTTTAGAAGTTATTAGGGAAGAGGAAAAAATGTGAGTTTCGTTTACTTTTCCATAAGCTAAAATACTTTAAAGTACAAAAATTAAAAAAAAAAATTCCTTACTGCGATACACGTGGCTAAAAATGATTGGCCGACTTTGAATTTCGTTTACGTATTTATATAAATACTATGCCCTTTCGTCGGGTTCTGGAGCCCTAGTTGAGGCTTAAGTTCACTATTCGTACGTTGCTTCATTTCCCCGATCAAAACCATTGAATCTGCTTCGTTGTATTGTAATTCTCTCTGCAAGATGAATACCACACAGTGATAGATGGATCAGATTCAGTACTCTGAGAAGTACTTCGACAACATTTATGAGTATAAGTATTGTGTTCTTACTCTCAGTTTCCAACTCCATTGTTACTCGTTGTCTTGAAGGATTGTTTGAATTTGGAAGTGTTCATTCTTATTGTCTTCGATGTCTAATTGGATTCATTGGTGCAGGCACGTGGTTCTCCCACCCGAAGTGGCAAAGTTGCTTCCTAAGAGTCGTCTGCTCTCGGAAGTAAGCAATTTTGTTTTCTTAGTTTCAAATTTATGTGTCTTGATTTTGTTACGAAAGGAAGTATTATCTGATTGATTGGGACGGAACTTAGTTTAGTAGTTGAATTCTTATTTCCGGTTTAGATATCACTCTTGAGAGATCCTATGAAATAGATATTATTCCGTGGACAGTTTTTTCCCCTATTTCTAATATTTTATATTTTCATATGATCTTGATATTCTCTCTTTGATTTGGCTGATGGTTGCATGAAGTTGAAACAATGTTTTTGAGTATTTCAGATAGAAGTTAAATGAAAAAGGATTGATAATTTAGGGTCTCGAACCTCATATCATGCTATTCATGAGGCCCCTAAACTACCAACAATAGCAGGAGAATCGCACTCAACAAAATGCGTTCGCTGTTAAATAATGATTGCTTCATTTTACTGATTTTGTGAAGTGCTACTATCCAGAAAGAAAGAAGTTAATATTCAGTCATAAGCATATAATGGTTTTAAAATGAAATATCTTGGTGTCTGTGGTCAATTTTCTTGTTTAGTAAATATGCAGGAGTTTCTATGTTTACCTTGAACTCTGTATGTTTGTAGAGGAGGCTTATATATATGCATATGCTCTGTATCTTTGCTGGACACTGCGGTTCCTTGAATTTAGAAGGAAAAATGGGTTTTATGGATCTTGATCCTTAACTTTCTGTGTAGAGGTGAATTATTTTTATGTTGTGTAATAGAACAAAAGATGGATTTTGTTGATTGTGAATCATGATCGTGCTCCTTTTCTTTTAATGGGTGTATGCTAGTTTCTCATTTTTGCAACATCCAGTCTTGAGTATTTGTACCACTTTAGTGAACTACTTGCTGCCACATACATCTATCATTTGGATGGTGTGAAATTTGTTTTAAATTCTTTGGCTTATGATTTAGGCCAAAGAGATTGGAACGGTATAAATGAATCTCAATGGCCTGGGTATTGAGAAGGTTAGATCTCTTTCAAATCTTGATTTAGTACGCTTTCTCAATTTACTTGCTGCAACTTTGTTTCTTCGTTCTTTTATTCTTCATCTTTATTTCAAATAGGGGACGTCCCGACTTTACCTTTTTTACCTTAGATGAATGCTACTGAATCAATTAATGAATTGTAAATAAGAATATTCTGCATGAGCCAGTTTCTTTTTGTTACGAAAAGGGCAGGATTTCAAAGATAATAGGTTTGGTTTTCATGAAAATCACCCAATAAAATTATTGGTTGAATTAATGAAAATTAGTAGCACCAATCTAAACTTTTTTATTAAGTGCATCATTACTTTGAGTCGAAATTCTAAATAGGAACCTATTTTGTTTAGAGCCTTGAAAAAAGAACAAAAATAATCTCAAACTTAAATCTCTTGGTAACCTCATTGTTTGGTCAGAAAATCTTCACCATGCTGATTTAATAACAATACAATTATACAATACAAGTGCACCTAATCTAAGTTCTACCATTACTTCATAATCGAAAATACAAGGAACAACTCAACAACATTGACAATAAGAAAATGCTCTCTGTCTGTAACTATCTATTGTAAAAATCAGAAATGAAATCATAATTCTAATTCACATCTTCATTAGTCTCTGTAGTTCTAAGTTGCTGCTTTAATAAAGCAGTCTTTCTTGCCTTAAGCTCAGTCCCTTCAATATGCAACAAAACCCATTTCTCATTCATATCCTTCAAATTCTTCTCTTCCATTCTCCTCAGCCCATCTCTCCACACCCCATTCCCCGAAACTGTCGAGAAGATTCAGCCAGAAGAACAGGAAAGTTCTTCAGATCAACATCAACATCAACCCCACCCCTTTGTCAACTATTCGAGTATTAGGCTGACTGGTTTCACACTGACCAGTTGTCATGACCCACTATTTTGAGAGGGTGGTTTCTGTGTTTCCAACAATATACCTGCTAGGATGCTACAATTATTTTCCCTCTCTTACACTTTCTAGCATGATCATTGCGACATATTATGGTTTGTTATTGATACACCTTTCTTTTTCCTTTTAGTTTGGCTCTTTATTCATTGGAACTTCATTTTGTGCAGATATTGTGTAATTCATTTGGTACAACTTTTGGGAAAAAAATTTCTTCTATAATATAACAAGCTAAAGACAAGATCAACCTCCCAAGATCCTAGCTAAAAGGTGAATTTTAGACATCTCCATGATTGAAAATCATTGTTATCGATTTTCTTCTTTGTTGTGGTAATGTTGGTTCACAAATGTATGTGTTATGGATGCTTATATTCATGTTGTCTTTGTAGGTTCAACCGGAGTCGACAACTTCATGAGTTTTCTTTCAAAGAATATTTTCAGAGACGAACATTCTCGGTTGGTCGTTTATGCTTCTGTAGAAAATCTTGTTAGATGTATTCTAATGCTATTTAAAATATTGTTTGATTAAGGGTTGGGATTCCGTACTTGTAAATTGTTGACACTTGATTGGAAATGTACGAATATTATAAATTGTATTATATCAAATATATATTAAAGTGTTGGCTACTTTTTTCTATATGGGTGTCAATATTATAAATTCAAAATTGTCATTCTTAGCTATATTATTGTCATTCAAATAGTTCGTGTAATGGTGGAGCGACAAGGAGAACAGGAAAAAACTAAAAACTGTAGTAAATTGAGAAATTTGCAAGAGAAAATAAATAAATAACCTAATAAATGAATTTGTGACAGTTATTAATTGTTGTCAATCCGAAAACGATGACAGTTGTTTAATAAAATAAATTGTCACGATTGCCCTATATTTGACAGGAAAAAAAAGTCGTCAATAGCAAAACAATGACATTTTTATACAAAAAAAATTGTCGCGATTAACATATTCATGACAATTAAAAACTGTCACAATAAATGAATTCGCGACATTTATTTAACCGTCGTTAATACACAAATGATGATAGCTATTTGTTGTCATAAAATAAAATATGACAGTTATTCAACGTCGTTGAATTCTGATTAACGACATTTATTTCATGTCATAAAATAACTTATTGCGACAATTTTTTAAAACTGTCATCGAAGGACTTTCCATGACTCCCGCTTCTATGATTAAAAATAACTGTCGCGATTTTCGTTTACGACAGTAAATAACTGTCGTCGTAGACCACTTTTCTACTAGTGCCAGTACAACAAGTTGTCAATACTATACGCTTGAAGCGTGATAGACAAATGCGAGTTCCAAGGAAAAGGATCCTCGAAGAATAAATCGATTAATGGCTCAGTTAAAAATATGGATATTCTAGAAGAAATCCTGAAAAGGAGTACTCATAAGAACCTTAAAGTAGATAAGGATAGTAAGGAGATCTCGATAAAATTATATGTCATGGCAAGAAAAAGATTGAGTCATACTTAAATAACTTGACAACATTTTTGCATACAATGTTACTCACGATATTATTTATGAAAATAAGTAATATGTACTTAGACATATTGAACAATGTCGCGACGACACATAAAGGATTGACTTATGTGAAAAGAAACAATCCAATCAAAATAAACTTATGTTTTCAATTTTGAGAACTAGTAGTAATAATTATTGCAAAGAACTGGTATTGGTTATATGAGAGATACATATTCTCCTATGGTGGATACAATACCATTAGATATCTAACATATGTTACTATGTATGAAAAACTTAACATACATCTTATGGATGTAGTCATTATACATTTATATGAATCTATTATTAATTCTATCCTTGAAGGATTAAAGGTTCGAAAATCATATGATTCAACAATAAGAGAGTTATAAAAATATTCCAGACGAATATCATCACCTTATTACATTCTTGTTGATATGAGGGTATAAAAATAACCCCTATTTGTCCATATGCTTTTAACAGAAATCACAATTGAGATTTATTATACATTATTGATGATTTGAGTAGAAACTCCTGAAGAGATTTCAAAGACAACAAAATTTCTCTCGAAAGAATATGAGGTTATATGTTTTGTCTTAACTTGCAAAAAAATCATAAAGAAAATGAAATCGAACTAGTTAAATCATTGAATGTTTTTAGGGTGGTTCATTCTCTTGGCCATGTGAAAAGCTTGACATGCATCTTATAGATGTAGTTACAACATGCCTGTATGGATCTTTGCAAAATGAAATCTATATAAAAATCTTTGAAGGATATACCTGAATCATATAATTAAAACTCTAGAGAATTATGTTCAATCAAATTACAAAGATCATTACATGGATTGAAATAATCAGCACGAATGTGGTACAATCGCTTAAGTGAATATTTATTGGAAGAATGTTATCAAAATAACCCAATTTGTCCATGTGTTTTTATTAAGAAATCAGAGTTAGGATTTGCTATTATAGCTGTATACATTGATGATTTAAATATAATGGGAACTCCTGAAGAACTTTCAAAGTCAATAGAATATCTCAAAAAGGAATTTGAGATGAAAGGTCTTGGCAAAATAAATTTTTTCCTTGGGCTTGCAAATCGAGCATTTAGCCGATTGAATTTTTACTCATCAATCCATATACATAAAAGATTTTAAAAAGATTCTACATGGACAAAGCACACCATTGAACATTCCAATGGTGGTTCGATTACTAGATATGAAAAAGGATATCTTTCGACCTCGAGAAGATAATGAAGAATTACTTGGTTCTGAAGTACCATACCTTAGTGCAATAGGTGCACTAATGTATCTTGCTAATAACACGAGACCAAATTTAGCATTTTCGATAAATTTATTAGCAAGATATAGTTATTCTCCAACAAAAAGACATTGGAATGGAGTTAAGCATGTACTTCGTTATCTTCAAGGGACATTGATATGGGTTTGTTTTATTCAAACAAATAAAACTTTGATTTAGTTGGTTAAGCAGATGCTGGATATTTATCTAACCCACATAAAACAAGATCTCAAATAGGTTATCTGTTTACATGTGGAGGAACTGTTATATCTTGGCGATCTGTAAAGCAAACCCGTACGACCACTTCATCGAATCATGCAAAAATTCTTGCAATTCATGAAGCTAGTAGAGAATGTGTATGGTTGAGGTCAATGACTCATCATATTCAAGAAACATGTGGTTTGTCTTTTAATAAAAATCTACCAACATTATTATTTGAGGACAATTAACACAAATAAAAAGAGGGTATATAAAAGGAGATAGAACAAAACATATCTCACCAAAACTCTTCTATACACATGACCTTGAAGAAAATTGTGACATCAATGTTCAACAAATTTCTTCAAATGACAACTTGGTGAACTTATTCACAAAGACATTACCCACATCAACATTTGAAAAGTTAGTGCATAACATTGGAATGCAACGACTCAAAGAACTCAAGTGATGTGTTCATAAGGGGAGTAGAAATATTGCCTTCAAGGAATAGAAATACTGCACTCATTTTCCCTTGACTATGGTTTTTCCCATTAGGTTTTCCTAGCAAAGTTTTTAATGATGCAGTTATTAATATATAAAATGATGTACTCTTTTTCCTTCACTGTGATTTTTTTTTCCATCGGGTTTTTTCCTAGTAAGGTTTTAAGGAGGCATTTATTTTATATTATATGGATATCTAGAGGGAGTATTGTAAATATAATTATGTAGATATCCATAACCTATAATATGTTACCCGTCTTTCTATAACTCTCCATTTATTCCTTGTTGTAACATTCATACCATTGAATTTCATATGTAACTCATACCATGGTGTGTCTTATAAATCTGTATGTGGTGCATTTGTAAAACACACCACAATTAAGATAAATTGTTCTCTACTTCCTCTCTTCTTCATTCTCTTTTGTGTGTTGTTTCAGGTTCTTATTTAGCCTCTTTATTCTTGTTTTATAATACATAATACATTCTTAATTTTAAAATTTAAGTTATTTATATCTATTTTAGAAAAATATTTTGGGATTATCCACTTTTTATATTAGTTTGAAATATCAATCTTCATGTTATTTGCATTTTAAGTTTTAAAATGTATGTTGTATCTATTTTGAAAAATATTCCAAAAATGTACATTTTTATACATTTTTATATCTATTAGTATACATGTTATTTGTTTTTAAGATCCTAAATTCCAAAAATGTATCTATTTAAGATTTGTAAACTTTATTTTATTTGTTTAACATTTTTTTTCGATTAATTACAATGTTTACGATACATCCTTTTGCATTAGTTTTTGAAGACAATAGAAGAATCATAACAAATTTTTGATAGGACTTTACAACGAGTAAATACTATTTTGGGTGGTAGATGGATTGGATCTTTCTGTTGGATCGGTATGGCAATTATAGAGGGGGTGAATAGGGTTTAAATAAACTTTTTGACAAATAAAAAGTAAATTCAACTAATTAGATATTTTTTAATTTAAATAAAAAACTTTGTAAACTTCGTTAAATAAAAAGATTGATAAAAAAATATGAATAGAAGTATGCAATCAAACTCAACCAATAAGAATATGTAACTAAAAGTAAATTAAAAAATAATTAGAAAAGAGTTAGAGAAGAAGACATCGTAATTTTATAGTTGTTCGGTTAAACTCAACCTACATCCACTTTCTCAAGCATCTCTTGGGATTTTGATTGAAAATCTTCTTTTGACTCTTTCCACGGATTTGAGCCGAATCGATTCTTGCTCCTTTTTCTGGTTTAAGAGCAAACCCGATCCTTTCCACGGGTTAGGATCCAACCGTTACAATATGTTGAAGTTTTTAAATCACACAAAAAAAAACTCTATAAAAGAGTGAGTATACAATTTGAATCTCACAAATTTAATCCTCACAATACAATAAGAAGCTCTCAAGAATAAGATGAAAAGAATAAAAATTGGAAGTTTTAGAGAGAATAACAATGTTGGCTTTTTTGCACTTTTTGAGGATTGTAAAGTTTTAATAATCTTGTTACTTTAAAATTTGGGAAAAGTGAAGTATTTAAAAAGAGAGGAAAGATAAATTCAAAATCATTTTGGGTCATTAGATGTAAGTAAAAGAAAAATGACTGGTTGAGATTTAAACTCAATTAGCCGTTAGACACAATACAAATAATAATATAATAATATATCTTTTCAAAGTATTTTGTTTAAAAAAAAAAACCAATAAAGCAACTTCACCGTCTTTTAAAAAACTAGCCATTAGACACAAGGAAAAATAATAATATTAAAGTCATTTTTTTTAAAATTGTTTCTTTATAAAAGCCAATAAAACATAACCAAAAGCCACATTTGTTACTTCTCCATTGCTCCAAGTGGCTTTTTCTAATTGGTTCAAATTAAATGTTTGGTCGCCACGTCACCATCTCGGGTATTTTTCCGCTAAGCTTCTTTTAGAAATATTTTCTTCGTTTGAACTTTAATTTAGGTGATTCAAAAGGCGTTAGAATCATTTTTTCAAGCTCTACGATATGGTTTGTTCAAATTAATAAAATTGTCAATAAAAAAATTAGATTTGTTATCATCAAAACATAAATTAATTAAATAATTAAAATAAATTAATTTGAGATTAAGGGCCAAAAAGCCAACACTTTTTAGTATCTTGATTATCGTATTGTTGTGGTATATGTTCCATTTTCATCTTTGTTTCAAGAAATTGTAGAATGCATTCAAGGTAGACTTTTTCTATTTTCAAATCTTTATGTCTCGTTTGATCGTGTATGGGATGACTACAACAATTCAAACCTCATTTAGATTGTTGAGGATAAGGATGTGTCTTGGCTTATGTTAGTTTTGTTGAAATATCTTGATACAAATACTTTTTGTGGTGGTTGACTATGTATCGGCTGGTGCTGCTGGAAATACATCATATTTGAACAGTGAAGTATCCACATCTCAAGATTCACATCATGATACAGAGGTTATTGACGTTGATGCATTTGAATCGTCGCATGCTAGAGTACCTATTAAAGTGGGATTAATGTTTAGAAGTAAATCAATATTGAAGAAAACCATTTATTTGCTTGTTGTGAATAATAGTTTTGAATTTGTTACTATTAAGTCCAACCGTACCTCGTTTGATATTCATTGTATAGATTTTTCTTGTTCTTGGTATATGCGTGCTTTTTTATTAAAAGAAAGTGATATTTAGATAGTTCATAAATTTATGGATACCCATCATTGTGCTGTTGTCATCGTTAAAAATGATCACAGGCAAGCAACATCTTGGGTTTTTTTTAGTGAATGAAGTCATTTTTTTAAAACTAATGACAAGGCTCCATGTTGTCCTTATGATATTATTAATTATATCAAGATTTATCACGAAGTGAATGTAAGCTATGACAAAGTTTGGAGAGGGCGTGTGATTGCATTGAATTTCATTAGGGGTACTCTGGAGGCCTCATATGTCATGTTGTCAGCATTCTCTGATGCACTGATATAAAACCAACCTAAATATACTAAACCACAAATATACTGTATTTCCTTTATTTGAAAAAATTACATTTGGTAAGTATATAGAAATATATTGTAATTTACATATTCTCCTGTCCACTTTTAACAATATCTCATTTTTTATTTTACTGTTTATAGGAACATATACGGCTAAAGAAGTCAACGATGAAGGTCGATTTAAGTATTATTTCATGGCATTCACTACTTCAATTGATGCATGGAATTGTTGTCTACCAGTCATTTCAGTTGATGGTGCAGGCATGAAAAATAAATACCTTGGTACACTCATTTCTACCTGCACTATTAATGGTAATTCTCAAATTGTGTCTTTAGCTTTTGTTGTTGATTTCGAGAACAACTTGTCATGGACATGGTTTTTTTCATAGTCTTAAAGCTGTTTTTGGAGAACATAATGAATTGGTAATTGTGTCTAATGCTCACAAAAGTATAGAAAATGGGTTTAATGTTGTGTATGAAGTAGCTGAACATGGATTATGTGCATTCCATTTGTATAAGAACTTGGAAAAGAATCATAAGTCGCTTCTGATTGAGGATTCCTTCCATAGTTGTTCTAGAGCATATACACCATTGGAATTTGAGTACTACATGAGACAACTTGATCATCTCTCTCCATCAATTAGGCATGAGTTGGAAGGGGTTTGGAAGACATAAGTGAGCTAGGGCATTTTTTAGGAGAAAAAGTTACTCGGTTATTACAGCCAACATCTCTAAAAGTATGAATTCCACTATGAAAGAAGCATGAGAATTGCCCGTAATTAAACTTCTAGAATCAATTTGTAGTTTGGTTCAAAAATGATTCAACGAACGCCGTACCAAATGAAATTTTCAACACATGGGACTTTCAATATATGCAAAAGATATGATTCAATAAGCTTTAATTCAAGGGAAAGTTGATCAATGAATGTAAGTTGTTTGATATTTGAATAATATATGCAATAATTATTTACGCACTTATTTGTACATGACATTTATTTTAATGATTTGGCATATATATCCTATAATCCAACATGAATTTGAAATTTCACCATCGTAAGGAACAATATGCTATCAATATTTTAGACCGTACATGCTAATGTAGTCAATGGGACCTTGATATGATCCCTTGTTTCTATGCATGTATTGCATTATCTACGTACAAAATCTTCATTTGCATATGTACACTGATAAGTTCTACTATGTTTCAAATTTGATAAACTTGTACAAGAAGAGAACATGTCCTATTGGTAGTGTAGACCGAATTAGGAATACGTACGAAAGTGGCAACGATGGACTCATTCCACCCCAACTTAAACGTCTAGCTGAAAGGCCTAAAAAATAGAGGTTTACTTCATTGTTAGAGAAAAAAAAAAAAAAACTACTGCTCGTTGCAATAAGTGTGGTCAAAGAGGTCATAATTGTAGGTTTTGTAAAATACCCATTCGACGTTAAGTTACCGTTTTAGTATTTCCCTTAATTTCTTCAAAGTGTTCTCTGTTATTATTGGATATGATTGGTTGTTTCGAAAAAAAATTGATCTTATGTTAATTGAAATACAAAGTATTTCTTATATTTTACAGCCACCTAAGTATGTTGACTTTGCAAGTGTGCTATATCGTAGGTTTTTCGTATTAAATTCAAGTATCATTCTTTTCAAACTTACATTGAGGTTGTAATAATCTAAAATTCATGACGTATATTATCATATAGAGTTAAGATACATTATGTATAATTTGTAACCATAGTTGTCTTTCAAAGTATTTCTCTTATTTGTAATCTAACATATTGGTTATTTCGAACGGACATGTTATACGTTGGTACCTAAGAAATGTGTTCAAATTTAACACTGTTAAATATATCCTCGTTATGTGAATAAGTTGGGATATGTGTCTAACTACAATATACTTTGTGTAGTACAAATGCAATGTATTTTAATGGATTTACAAGGTGAGAACATCGTGCCGATTTGGAAAACACAAGGTAGCTTACATGCCACTTTCACAAATAGAGGCATAAAGTTTATATTTCTAAAACATAAGTTCATAAAGTTCATATATCTAGAAATAATCATAGATTTCATTTAACTAAACAAATTTATAAATTCAATGTAACTAAACCAATAAACCAAAACATAAGTACATAAATCTAATATCTCATAACATAACATTTTAAAATCAAAGTATCAAGCCTGACTCAGATGCAAATCAAACGATGATATGTCTGGAGGTGAATTTTCTTTCTCTTTGTTTGATGGACCATTTTCCCTCTTGTTGCATCTATATATATTCCTGATGTCACTGACTTCTCCTCTCTATACGATTTATCATTTTCTCTGGTCATTCGTTCTTCCCTATCTTCCGCCATCTTTAACAATTCTTCCTTTGTCGTGTTTAACTTGTTGGATTTTATGTCCTAAAACTTGTAGATAGTAAATATAATCTATTGACCGTTGTTAATAAAGTGTTATTATTATAATTTCAATAAGTGTTATTGATTGTATTATTAGTTTTGTCTTAATAATCTAAATACAATAAACTAACATCCTAAGTTGTTTGATGAGTCTTGAACAGTATGTAGAGACATATAGGAATCGATGATCAAGATCAGCTTAAAGGGTCTATAGTATTGGGATAAGGTTGGGTACCTTATCCTAGTAACACTATGGATACGACTCATTTTATATTTGATACAAAAGCAATGATCCAACACATTCGTGTAAGTGACATGCGAGTGAGGGTATTCTGTGCAATGAGTTTGCATAAGATCGGACCACGAAATAGTAACCACTAGATGTAACTCCGTTAACTAGTTAGGTTTATATTTCATTAGGATGACCTAGATAACCTAGTCTTAATCTTGATTGTATTATGAACTCTTGTTTGCGAGGAACTGTCCTTTGATTTGTACGGGTGAGAGTAGCCAGATTACTGATTCAATATGCTTATCATTTTAAGAACAAGACTAAGTGGAGAGTTGGTAACATAATCACACAAGATGGAATTCGCTCATTCCCGACTTTAGGGTAAGTAGATGAGTGTTCTCTTAAATGATGTCTCTGGAACTTTAACAACAATCCTTATCCTTTCTATGACATGAGAGTGGTTTCTGTTTACTAGTTGCACCATAAACAGATTGTTCGTTAGAGGAGCACTAATATTTTAAGGACTAGAAGTAACCTAAGAGTAAAATAGTAATTTGACTCAGCTGGTGTTATGAACATTTGTGAAGGACTAACTTATCGTTATTGGCCTATATTCGTGGACACAAAAATATATCTACAGTGAGAAAAGTTTAACTGTGAGTCTTTAGTGGAATAAACACAATTAACGAATATTGATTAATGTTTAGGGTTTAGCTAGTTAATCTCATACCGTTGTAGCTTCTGATATGTAAGTCCATTAGGTCCTTTTCCCTAGTTCGTAAAGGGTAATGAGGTTTATTTATATTTTTTGTAATTTGAAATGTTCAAACTTACTTTGAAAATTAATATAATGTATGGTGATACATTATAATATAAAATTTATATTTTAATTAAACTTTATTATATAAATTTAATTTTGGATATGATTCAAAATTAATTTATAAGAGACAAAATATTTGATTGAGTTCAAATATTAATTTAATGTGAATTCCATTCATATTAAAACTATATGTTTCGAGAGAAATTTATATTTGAATATGATTCAAATTTGTATTAAATTAAATATAAGATATTTAATTTAGCAATTACTTAAGAGATAGGAGAAATTGCATCAAATGACAAAAAAAATTAGAAAAAAACAGCTCAAATTCTTTGAGCCAAGGACGTGAATTTGGATCATCGGCGTAAAAGCTAAGAATTCAGGCTTGGGCTAATAATTAGGGGAGCTCGGTACTTCGGACTATTTTAGCTCGGCTCCTTACTCCGTCTTTAGGGGAGCTCGGAGATTTCCTCTTGATATGGTTCCGAGGGAGTTGTCCGGTTTCCGGATTTAGGAAGTAGATTGGCCTTTCAGGTTTCCTGCTTTCTAGCTCGGTACTTCTTCCTTGCTCCGAATCGGCCTTTTAGTAGCTCGCTCGGGAGCCTTTCTATAATATAATGGGATTGGGTATCGTCCCTTTGACTCTTTATTTAGGAATGGTATCAGCTGCGCTTTTCCGTATTTCTTTTCCCCTCCTAGTAGACTCTTCCTTAGAACTCCCTTCATAGGAAAGTAGCCGATAGGGACATTGGGTTCGGAGCCCATCAAAATCTCAATCGCATATTTCATTGCGCCTCTTCTTATTTTATTCTTTTTCTTTGATTTTCTTGTTCGTTCAATTGGGATCGAGCCGAAGCGTCATAGTGAAACCTTGTGAATTCAGGCTATCCCGTTCTTGGAAGAGGAGAATTCGATCTTTCATGAGATCTTTCTCTTTGTATTCATACATTATTCTAGGAAGAAGTCCCAGCTGATAGGGAGGAAGAAAGTCAATGAACAAGGCTCAAAGAAGATTGAGAAAGAGAGAGAGTCAGCTAGACCGATCTACGCCGCTTGGACCGAGTTTCAGCTTCTGAGTTGGAGTTTGACGGGGAATGAGATAGGGTAGAAGCGTGATCACTAGATCAATAGGAAGCTCCCCCGGCCGAAAAGGGAGGTATGAAGTTTACCAGATTGAGTTCTTTCACAGGTAACTGAGTAATTCTCCAAAGTCAGGTAATTGTCTCTTGAGTCCGCTCTTTCAAGGTAATGAGAAAATGAGTTGGAAGCATCAAAGACTGAGTCATCCAGCAAGGCCAGCCAGCCGTGAATTAGTATGGTCGGTCGGAAGGGATATAGCGATATTGGCTCTCCCGATAGGCTAGAATAATCTTATAGAGCGGTTATCGAATCTTTCCCGAGGTGTGAATATACTGAGTCAAGGACGAAGAATGGATCCCTTTCGGTAGAGCTCAGTGGGAAAGGTATAAAGGGAGGATCATTCATCAGACTGAGTACGGTCAACCCGGTTCTTGGGACATTACAAGAAAAGGATAAAGAGAAAGAAGCCTCGCCAATAAGGCATGGTCCAATCATTGAGCCCAAAAATTTCTACAATAAAATTAGGTAGGTCCCCAGTATAATTCCCTATCCGTATAATGCAAGAATTTGAGAAGGCATTAGAGCTCAATTTCATCGACCCTCTTCCGAGACAGAAACTCTTATTGCACTGAACTTGTCTTCTTTCATTGGCACGCGAACGGTGGTATACCGCCTCAATGAACAAGGGCCCGATTCCGACTACTTCCATATGGATAGTCCTCCGGATAAATCCTGCGGACGTAGGACGTAGGACGTAGAATAAATCCTGCGGACTCCGGACCCTGGACCTTTCTTTGATGGTCCTCCGGACGGCTCTTTTCATGATCAGAGCAAAGAATATTGCGGAAAAGAAGAAAGGAGTGCAAGTCATTCATTCTATTAAAAATAGACGAGAAGACGTCCTTATCAATGAGACCCCTCCAAAATCATTGAGGCGAAGGTGAAAAGAATATTGACAAGACTGGAAGGTGCGAATAGGCTCGGCTTTCTATTAAGGCGCTTCTAATCTCAAATTCTTTGAGCCTTCGGACAGGTTGAAGTAGGGCCTGAATTCTTTATAGGGCTAAGCAAATCTACTTTAATAGGGATCTCCTCGATCGGAGAAAGGCTGTTGAGGGGAATGGAGTAGCAGAGGAGGTAGCCTGGTCGATCTTTTAGCCTCACTCACCTTAATTTAAGGTGGAGTGGTTCATTGACCTTCAAACAAAGCAGGTTAAGGGGAAGTTACAAATCATTGATGATAACAAACAGATGCCAGTGATACAGTACTATACCATTCTTAACTGATTTTCTTTTGTTTTCTTCATTTCATCATATATTACTTTTTCATCTATTGACCTTATCAATCTGTTGATTTCTTCATCAACATCTGTATCTTATACAATTATGTACACATGTTAGTTATTAAGATCTATTTATAACATTGTCAATAGATTTTACAATATTTGGTTTATTTATTTACCTTGTATGGTGAGATCTGTCCCCCTTTTCCTTGTTGGTCAGTCGTTGTCTCTGATGTGTTCAATTTAGTTGATCCCCCATCTGGCACTTTGAAAGTTTGGCTTTGATTTACAGCTATGTTTTCATTTTCTTTGTCATCTCGGTCTTCATCTTTTTTCCTAAGCACGTTCGACTCTGTTGATTACAAGTCCATTTTTTCATCTTCTTCTTTTTCTACTTCTGCTTCTATGTTCTTCTCTACTCTGTCTAGGTGCTCTTCAAAGTCTCTTGTTGCATTCATCCAAAATACAGTGTACGTTAAAATCCTGTTGAATATACACATAATCAGACAAGACAATTTTAGTGTATATCACATGCTTACCATATACTCGTTAGTCTATCGTGCAACAGAGGAACTAACTTCCTGACTCTTCATTTGTTTAATAATGTCGTTCAATTTGTTTCCTAGCTCTTCAACCTTTCTATCCATCTTCATCTCTACATACTTAAAAAATTCATAGATCTCTCCCATATTTTTTCCATTCTATCTTGGCTTTTTTCAAATTTTTCTACAATTTTGGTCAATCCATCCATCTGACTTATAGAGGGCATGCCTCTATTTAATGACATTTGAGCAACTCTGTTAGTTGGCTGGCTCTTTCTAAGTTCATCTTCGACTTCTTGTAGTATTCTTTTTTCAGCCTCAAGAAAGGGTGCAAAATATGGCCTTCCCACTTCATTAGGTGTAGCAAGTATAAGGCAGACTTCAAGCTAAAAATATTTTCTAAGTATCAAAGCAGGGAATAAGTATAGGTACTAACTATGATTGAAGAATTACATACCGTGGGTGAATAAAAAACCTTTTGCTTCAGGTCCTTCCACTTTGGTTGTGTATTTGCAGCTCAAGTAATGATTCTAGAAACTTGATTCAAAATCTTTCTTGCAAAGAAGTTGGGTGGGGTACTCAACTTTGGGATTACCTCGTACTCGCAAGCCAGGATTGAGAAAATAAACCCTCCCATTGAATTCCCAGTCTGCCCCTTGCTAGACACACCTCTATTCATAAATTCCACCAGAAGGTCAAATGCCACCCTTTCCCACGGATACCCGTCAAACAACTCATCATCATCAACCATTAGAGTGTGATCCCATTATATATTTAGGCTCTCTTCTTTTGGGATTAGAAAGCTCTCAAGAAAATACAACTTTTCCATCTTTAGGCAATCATCATATCGGTTTTAGTAGTTCTTACATTAACATAACACTTAAGTACTATTTGGTAACAGTTTTCAGGCTCTCGAAGTACACTCTCTTCAAATGGCCATGCTCCTTAATATCTTCCTCTTTAATATCTGGTACTCCATGGCAGTTTAGTTTAGTTACTAGGGAAAACTCTTTCAACCCAAATTTCAGCACCCTCCCCCTCCTATTAAAAAATTAAGTTGGCTTGTTGATTTTAGTTTGCATATCCTTTGAATATGGTGCAGCAGAAGTTGATTGGATTAGATTGTGATTGAGAAGTCAAGGAAATGTCCAAAAATTCCTTGCCTAAATCTTTTAGCTAGTGTACCTTCAATGTTCTCCTTTATCTTATCAATTATTGTGCTCTTAGTTTGGAGATTAATCTTTAGAGGTTCATTTCTCCTTTCAGAACACATTAGGTATACAGAGTCCTAATATTAATATGTAATAAGTTATATATGTAAAAGGCCAATCATATTAAAAAAGAAAAAAAAATCTTAATATACATAACCAAGTATAGTTCATTACAACTCAGTCAACCAATGACCCATAAAAGTTAGACTTAAACAGAAAAATGCAAAGTAACAAAATTTACATGCTGTTAGTTAGACTTAAACAGAACAATGCCAAATCAGTTCAAAACAATGCAACCTAGTCAGCCAGAAAAGTTAGACTTAAAAGGAACAATGCAATGCAACAAAATTTGCATGTTGTTGGTTAGCCGGTGAAAGAATGATGCAACAAAATTAGATCGTAATAACCTAGCCAGCCAGAAAAGTTAGACTTAAACATAACAATGCAATGCAAAACTATCAGTCAGTGAAACAAAACAATGCAACAAAAATTATAAGTTAACTACAGTTCAAAGTATCCCACTCCATAACTTATAACGTTGCAACCAGTATACACAAATACAATGTAATTCACTACAAACAGATTCAATATATTTCAAAATAGATGGGGTCACAAACAACAAATATTCACAAATACAGTGTAATTGATACCAAACAGAAACCACATACATTATGTTCTACTTATATTGAATTTACACATACTCTGCAATTTATCACACATACCTCAGCCTTTTCATGTGCCATTGGTGCTTTCCCTTTCTTTTATCCTCTTTGACATTTTCTTCCTTTTTAGCACTTTTGACCTATGATTTATATATTCCATATAACTTTTATATTTATCAAATGTTATAGACTGTTACCTTCTTTTCCTTTGTTGTATCATTTTTTCTCTTTCTATTCTCTATTGATTCTTCCTTTGTTTAAGTTGTTTTTTTTGGTTTTTAAACTACATTCCTCATTCATATTTGTTTCACCTTGTCCTTCTTCATGTTCATCTTGTTCTTATTGTTTGTCTTGTTCACTTTTTCAATATTATTCTATTCAACAAGATTTGTTGGTAAAGGTTCTATTATCAATTTACTAATTACACTACATTGTATTAATTGAAGTAGAACAATGTAACATACCATCTCTTCCTTTTTTGCTTATTCCTTTTCTTCTTCACGTGTCGGTCTCACAAATTTTCTTTTTGCAACCTACACATACCTCAACCTAAAAAATTTGACTGTATTTCTTAGAAAATCAATTTAAATAAGACAGATTACCAAGCTCTTTATCCTCGACTTTTTCTTCACAACAGTCTCTTCCTTTGGATGTCCATTCCTTCCTTCTTCTTTGAAGATTTTGGACTTCCATGCTTGCTTTCGGATCCCTCAACCATTGGATCTTCTGATCTCCGTTGTAGGTATTCATATAAGAACCTATCAACATTTTGAAGTTTTTGTGTCATTGAAAAAAAATTACATTAATACCTCGTCGAAACTTGACAGATACTCGACCTCCTTTGTTGATGGTTTTTGGAACCAATAATTCCAGCAGCTCTAATAATCTGTTGCTGACTCTTGTTCTTCCTTCTCCCTTTTCTTTTTTCATTTTTTATTTTGTTACAAATTATAAATTGAATAAACGTTTATAAATATAAAACCAATTTCTGTTGTTGTTCCTAAAATTAAAGGAATATCTTTTTATATATTGTTTCTATAATTTAAAACAATAATAAAATAAACAAATAAACAATTTAGATTCACAAGTGTCTATATATTAACCTATATTTAAAAATAAAAAAAACATTCTACACTTTACAATTTTCTTTCTGATCTTAGCAATAGTTCAAAGATCACGTGAATGTGATTTGTGATAATAACCAATGATTTACAGTTAATCTTGCTATGCATGACACAGTCGTGAAGTATTTGGAACATCCGACTTTCAGGTATTTTATTTTAAACAATTTGTCTTTTTATTTGAAAATTTTAAATTGTTGGGTGTTGTTTTATTATAAAATTTGTGGAAAAAGAAAAGAGATAGGATTTTAATAAACGGAAGTAATCCTTATAATAGTTGTTGTTGTTATTATTATTATTTAAAAATAAATTAAAAAAAAGGAAAATTTCTTCTTTCTTCTTCCTCTCCGACCTAGCCGCCGATCAAAGGTTACGGACGTCCTTCGATCTCGCGTGCCCTCATCTGTAGAGTCCGCTCTCCATCGCAAGTGTTTGTCTCTATCTCCATTGAAGCGAATCGACCGAGCCTCATCGTCCACCATTCGCAAGGCTGCCGACCGTTCACGCCGTCTCACCGTCGCAACCACTCTGTTTGTGAAGTTGTCAGCCGTTCGCGAAGTGGTGCGCCGTGAAGCTGCGTCTGCCTCCGTTCGCAAATCTGAAGTCGCGTGTGTCCGTGTCTTCCAATCGCGCGTGTAATGCGCTTCACTTCTCAACCAGGATGGTCACATCCAAATCTTCCTTTCGCGTCGATTTCACCTGTACTAAGTTGCAATTTTTGCTCTACCACAAGAAGTAGGGGAATTGACAAAAATAGGCCAAAAATGGGGTAGAAAAAGAGTTTTAGGATTGATTGTAAAAAAGGAGATTTATAAATTGAAGGTGAAATGACGAAATACCCTCTTTTATTTTCCTTCCTCTTCTTTTTCTTTTCTTCTTTTTCCTTTTCTTCAACCCAAAGACAGAAGGCCGTTCAAAAGAAAACGTAAACCAGAGCATTTGAACTCTGCGTCTGCAGTTACCCCTTCAACTCTCTCCCGCCTCCGGTGAACGTTTTTCTTTCCGTCCATTTCTTCATCCACTTCCATCCATTTCTTCTCCACGACTCTCCGCTATATTTTCCGATTTCAACTTGTTCACCGAACGTCTCCATTTCTTCTGCACGGGTCTCTGTTTTACTTTCGACTTCAACTCCGGCGGACGCTTCTCCACTTCCATCCATTTCGATTTCAGGTTTGTTTTCACCGGACCTCTCCATTTCTTATCCACTCCTACGTTGGCAGTGCCGTATCCATCATTTCCTTTGCAATGTACTGTAATAATAGAAAAACCATACCTTGGAGTTTAGAACTTGAATTCGAACATATATTTGGTATCCCATATAAACTCTGCAAAGCTACCAGTACAATAGAATATCATAAGCTGCATTGTTGAAAGACCATTTCCTTTGCAATTTGTTGAAAGACATTATCATAAACTGCATTGTTGTTCTCTACTTTGTTAATGTTTTTAGTGATGTAGTTCCAATAGAATACAATCTTTAGAATGCATGTTTAGCTAGTCTAGGTAGTCTACTAGGTGTTAAGGCTTTAGGGTTAGCAATTTTATTAGACTTAGCAACTTTGCCTTGAAGTTTTCCATCATCTCGCACCTATCAGCACCTATCTCGCACCTTCCAAAATTTTGAGTAGAAGTCCCAATATAAGAGTGTAAACTTCCTAAACCGTTTAGAATGCATGTTTAGGGACTCTACTAGGTGTTAAGGCTTTAGGGTTAGCAATTTTATTAGACTTAGCAACTTTGCCTTGAAGTTTTCCAGCATCTCGCACCTATCAGCACCTATCTCTCACCTTCCAAAATTTTGAGTAGAAGTCCCAAGATGCTAGTGCATCCATGTTTAGTAAGTCTCTTATGCAATTATATTTAATTAGTTTTTTTTATGCAGGTTTCAGTATGGCTTCGACATCAACTAACGGTCCCATGTACAAGATTGACCCTGCTCATCATTTTCAGTCTATAGTAAGTAGTTTATCACATTTAGTAAGCAGGTTGACTATGTTGTCGGATCAAAACAAGACTTCAAGATCCTTGGGTGAATGTTGATTACATTTACTCTCCATTCAATATCCATGGCAATCATTGGATTCTATTATGCTTGGACTTGGTACGTTGTCAAGTTAAGGTATGGGATTCGCTTCCGTCGCTGACGAGTGCCGAAGATATGAGAAGCATATTAGAGCCAATTCAAGAGATGGTGCCAAATTTGCTCGATGCTACTGGATTCTTTGTTAGGAGAGGCGGATCATCAACACACAAGGAACCTTGGCCACTTGTCATTGTCGACTCCATTCCACTTCAACGCAACAATAGTGATTGTGGTGTATTTACAATTAAGTATTTTGAATATGAAGCTTCTGGTTTAGATGTAGCTACATTATGTCAAGAAAACATGTCATATTTTAGAAAACAATTGGCATTTCAATTATGGACCAACAATCCCATGTATTGACTTTTAGTTCCAACTTTTGAAGGAATTGTATATATTCCAAACTATGTACATAAATAGTTTTATATAATGGAATGAATACCATTTTTGTTTTTTGGTATGCAATTTTTATTTCATTATCTTGGAAAATTGTAAAGTGTGCAGAACTTTTATATAATGTACAACAATGCAGGTGAGAGCAACATTCTCATGCTCTTAGAATTAGGAAGGCCAATTTATCCCACAATGTATGAAAATTTCACCTCTTTGAATGCTAATTGTTTTCGGCAGGTGTCTTAGAAACATTTTTGGATTTCTAATGTATGAATATAGACATTCTTGATGTGTTACCGGTGGTGGAGCAGAGGTTTGTGGTGGCTGCGGAACTGCAGAAGCAATGGGTTCAGGTTCTGCATCAAATCAATTAAACTTCCAGAAGGTTGCTGATAGCTCTGTTATCTCAGCAAGAGCCTCCTTTGTATGACGGTGGTTATCTCAGCAAGAGCCTCCTCTGTTAGCTCTGTGTCTTGTTCTGTACCTTTGTTGTTAAACAGCCGGCTTTATACATTACTTATTATTAGCTCAGTCTTGCTACTACCTGAACTTTCAGAGTGAACTCATCGACATTAACTGTCACTCCTTTGAAGATTTGAATCATTACTACTGCAGTAGCAAAAGGAGAGCAGTTATTGAGTTCTAAAGCACACAATATTATTTACTTCTCACGGATTGTTCAAACATTATTCTTTGCAGCTTTGGAGTTGTTCTAATGGAAGTACCAACATAAAAGAAGCTCATTTTGTAAGACAACTGCCAGGAAAACAACAGGAAAGCAGAATGAGATATCTAAAAGGTAATCTGAAAGAGATGGTAGATCCCAGCATATCATAGGCTCAGGTGGAGAACGCAGTCAAAGTGGTAAGGATCGCACTTCGCTGCACGACTAAGATTCCATCTACAAGGCCCTTCATGCAAACGGTGGTTCATCGCTCGCAGTCTCCAACCACACTTGTTGTCAATGCATCTAACAAATAGAACCTCTTTTGTAGACTTTTTTACTACAAACTGAAAATTTCATTGCCAAGACACTTAATCTCATTGACAAATCTTTTTTGGAAAAAAATATTTGTCCTACATCAAACTCCTCACTTGTAGAGCTTTCTTCGGACCAATCATTCCTGTCTGTCTTCAACTTTTGGCTAGAAGAGCTGTAACGAACTTTAGATTTTCCTTTGCAATCTTTTGTAGGACCATCTCTATGTTGTGGGATGTCAAATGATTCACTATTCATCTCTACTGGCTCCCATGTAAAAGTCTCATCTTTCGAATCATATGACTCATATGATTCCCATATAGCCGAAGTGGTCCCTATCACGTTATCACACAAGCCAACTTCAACTTCACGAACATGAACTTCATTCTCATTTAATGTATCCATTACAATTGGAGGATGAGGGTTTAAGTTATGAGCTTGGTTGCTGCCAGATACTGAATTGTAATCTTTGCTTAACACTTTTTTGCTTTGATTACTTTTAGGCTCAAATGAGACGTATAAAGGGACCTTTAATGGATTTTCACTAAGAAGATAAAACTTCAAATCACGGTCATTGCTTAACTCAAATGTCGGAGCTTCGTGTTCCACTTTTATCTCATATATGCATCTTATCATTACGTCGAACTTTGAAGGGTCAACTTCTGCAAGGTCATATAATTCTGCCTGTAAATCTTTATGTGTTATTTCTTTACTGACAACGATGCCTTTTAACATGCCTCCTTCGTATTTTCTTGCCTCTCATCCCACATACCACCGTAACGCACTAACATGGGAACATGTGACATCCTTAAACCACCTTATACTTTTCAATTGCTGCAAAAAATGATTTGAAGTTAGAATTTGACATATCACATAAACAAAGTTTATTAAAAAACAGTAGGTAAATACTAAATAAAACGTGCATAGTCACACCCTACATGTTTACGATATTGACAGCTACAAAATGTTTAGGATATTGCGAGATACAAAAAACAATAGCTAAAAGTCACCCTAAATCAATTCATTTCAGATTAAACATTTCAATTTAAGAACTTGCAAGATGTCTGCGAGATGTTTGCGAGATGTCTACCAGATGTTTGCGAGATAAAATAATAATAATGATAAATTGCTAACATCATTTGAAACATCTATAAAGCAACCCTAAATCAAGTTGAAACAATAAAAAATAATATTTGATTTATACATTTAAGATGCAAAAATATATATACATATAACACAACAAAATTCAGATTCGGATTTAAAAATTTAAACCACAATGCGTGAGATGTTCGCCGGAGTAGATGATGAACGACACCGGAGTAAAGCGGAAAGTTGAAAAACTTTTGAGAGAGGAGAAGAATCGCAAATGGGTTTTTCTTTTTTCTTTTTCCTTTACATAATCTATGAGAAGGAGGAGAAATGCTTCTTTTTTCTTTACGTAATCTATGAGACTGCAACAGAAGGATTCTTCTTTTTTTTTTCCCTTTACGTAATCTATGAGGAGAGGAGAAGAAGGCTGCCTTCGAATTCTGTTTTTTTTTCTTAGGTGAATGACATTGAAGAGAGAGAGAGGGGGTTGGAAAAGAAGAGAAGAGCAAATGTGAATTGAAATTAAAAGAGGGTATTTTCGTCATTTCACCTCCAATTTATCCTAAATCTCAACTTTTTTACAATCAATCCTAAAACTCTTTTTCTACCCCATTTTTGGCCTATTTTTGTCAATTTCCCATTATGTATTGGGTTTTAGTGTAAGTTTGTAATCGTGAATTTGATGGTTTATGCATGATTGATTCGTTGAGATGAAATGTTAAATTTAAACGGTTGGTTAATATTGTTCGGGAATTGACAAAAATAGGCCAAAATGGGGTAGATAAGACTTTTAGGATTAATGGTAAAAAAGTTGACATTTAGGACAAATTGGAGGTGAAATGACGAAAACACCCTCATTTAATTTCAATTCATATTTAATTTCCTCCTTCCTCTTTTCTTCTTTTTCTTTTTCTTCAACCCAAAAACGGAGAAGGTCGTTCAAAAAAGAAAAAAAACGTAAACCTCCCGCATTTGAACTCTCCCGCCTTTGCAGTTACCCCTTTCAACTTTGTGCCTCCGGTGAACGTTTTTCTCTTCCGTCCATTTCTTCTCCACTTCCATCCATTTCTTCTCCACGACTCTCCACTATATTTTTCGATTTCAACTTT